>NC_073352.2:9440000-9745000 GCF_027580225.2 Misgurnus anguillicaudatus | reverse complement strand
GCATATTCTATGCATCACTTCATCCAATAGGAGATTTTCACAGGTATTTTCTTCACTTGCACTTGGAGGAGCCAATGATAAAGCTATTAGTCACATAAAGCCTTGGTAATTCTGTGTGCAATAACTGTTTTCAGATGGATCAATAATCTTATCTGCATGTCGATGTCTCATACACTGCCTAAAAAAAATACAAATGTGGGCAGCCCCTTCACAGCGTGCACCAAAACGTTAGACACTAATCAATACAGCAGGCGATAACAGAATGCCTCCAAAGCCATTTAGCACAGTCTTATCACTCTGCTGAGCGCTCAACCTGTCAAAATATTTTGTGGCAGGGTGGCACTAGGGAACATTTCATGCCTATCAATAGGAAAAAGCTTCTCCTTTTCAACCCGAAAGATGGCAGTTTAAGGAGTTACTCTTTCACAAGAGCAGATTGAAGATAATACAGTTATTTTAGCAAGACATTAAACCAATTAGGTTCATTTTAGAGAATTCGTTTGTTTTAATGGGTTGAATATAATTATGATTCAGCAATTTGTTTGAGGCATCACTTAGCATTATTATTTATTTTATTATTAAAATAAAAGACAGGCAAGACAAGTGATCACTAACAACATTATTGTCCATGACTTTCTTGTAAGAGTATGGCGCTAAATACAGGGTTGTGGGTTCAATTTTAGGGAAAACTTAAATGCACTGTAAGTTGCCAAAATGCATTCATTTTCTGTTTCATGTAAGATTTAAGCAATGAAAGAGCATTCCACCAGTTATTTAGCACAACAAAATTCAGGCCGCTCATATGTGACAACAAAGAAATCCAGGGAGGATATACAATTCATCCCCTCAGTCGAAGCAAACCTGGATAAATATGCCTGAAGAGATGCAGAATAACAAGTAGCCAGCGCAGCACAGTACAGGTGAATCCCACGGGAGGTGCTTCTACAGAATCCACTTCTTTTAACAAACTAAAGCTACGCAAGACGGGGTCGACAAAAATCAAATCAATGTCCTTGAAGATGTTTTCCATTCTCCCAAGAGCCATCTTGAAAGAACGGGCTCTCTTGCTAGTTTCAATCTTTTCCTAACTATGCCTTTTCCCATTTGTCTTTCTTTCGCATCCGTCTTTTCACTCTCAGGCAGTGAGTCATCTATCGGAGGGAGGGGTAGGGAAAGATGGCGCAGGCCCAGCTGGGGCCGACCCCATGGGGGGTCTTCTCTCTATGTCTTTGCAAAAACAACATCCATCTCCATTTTCCTGTGAGCTGACCGGATTGAGGGCGCTCTCAGAGCAATTAAAATTCCCCAGGTTTTCACTCCTGCCACATGCCTAACTGTACGGTGCGAACGCACCATATGCTTCGAGATGGGCGACGGCGCAATTTGGAGCCCAATCGCCACCGTGGTCCCCGTAGAACAAAGAAGAAGAACAGCTGGCTGCCTCGCCATGGTTGGATAGCAGCGAGTCAACCTGTTCAATCATGTGTCATTCCCGTTTACAGCATCTTAGCGTGTTTGCTTTATACGGATTAAGCCTGCAAGTGAAAGTGCTGGGAATTTCAATGTACTATCCGAATAAGTTCAAAGCAACAACATACGGCTAATTTTCAAATTCGGCACTGAAAATACAGGAGGTTTCACCTCAGGAAGGAGATAAAAGAATTTAGTAGTCTTAAACCTAATAACAGAGCTGTTCATCTGCCACATCACGCACCACTTATTGACTAAACCTTATTGGTTTATATTCAGTCATCTCTCTGCATGGGATGTTATGGGATCAGATCCCCCACTGGCAGTCAGTCAGAGCAAGGGACAGCAGTGAATGGCTTGTAAACAGCTTCAGCGAGGCTCATGTATCACGCCCCGAGCGAGGTCACCAGGTCTCTGCTCCGAGTGTCAGACCAACAGAACGGATGAAGTTAACATTGCCGGTGATAAAGCTCTCCTGACTCAACCTCCAGAGGGTTAATTCACAACATATGGGCTTTGACTGCAACAATAATGTGTGTTTATATCTTCAAGACGTGGTGGATCTTCTGAGGTTTTTACCAGTCAATAAGGAGGAACATTTGAGCTTGGGAAATAATGTCGTTTTTTGATCAGAATATGGGGGAACAATCTTAAAATGTGCAACAACAAAAAAAAAATAGATTGATATCTTACATTACACTGCCGTGGCAACTTTTCACTTGAACCTGGCACTGAGAAAATGAAAATTCTGTAATTGCAGGATTATAATATTGGGTATAATCACAATACAGATTTAAATTCTCTCTTTTGTGCTCCAAAGCAAGGCACAGCATCAATCTCTCTTATTTCTACTAATGCCTACAAAGACCATAAAACATTCCTAACAAGAGCTACTGAGTGAAATAAACCTTATGAAAGAAATAACAGAGGATATGGTAGTTGTTCTTCAGACATTTTCCATCTTATTACTGTACTTATCCTGGCTTTATAAAAAAAAGCTTTAGGGTAAAATACAGTAAAACCTGCAACATCATGTTGTTTAGGTCTATAACAGTATTGGTATCTTTCATTTTATTTTGAATGGGTTAATAGCAGATGTCTGCACACAAATCACCCCAAGATTAAAAGAAGAAAGGTTTTATCTCAATTAAAGACATCACCACTCAAGATAGATAATACTGTACAGATGTGTTTGGGAAAACACCTAGATCTTCTTACTAAACAAAGAGTGCTTTATTGTACTACAAAAGCAGTAGTTTGATTCTTCAAAAGTTCACATTTCCACATACTGGCAACAACTTAGTAACATAAGTATACATGGACCCAGTGTCTCCTACCGTATTCACTAATACAGATGTTTTGATGACTAATCCAGAATTAGAGAGCCAACTTACTTCAGCAACCTGAACACATGCAAATCGCTGAGGTCAGAATAATCCCAACACAATAAAGAAATCCAACAACAATGAAATCTCCTTGCAGAACAGTGAGGTTCATAAGGAAGCCTGAGGTCGCTTAGCTGATTATTAATGAACTACTCCATTATGTCAAGCCCTCTTTTTGCCAGCTTTCAATGCAAAACAGACCTAGCCGTGGGAGTGTCGATAGAGCCAAAACTATTTGCCAAGCAACTACTGCAGCATCCAAGCAAAAGCAAATTAATACAACATCTGCCCTTTGACTAAGAGGAAAATCGGTCACACTCACCTCCCCGGATTGTGGCAGTGTCAGTTTAGGAAGTTTGCCCTTGGTCCCAGCTGTGCTGCTTTTGCTATCCAGCAGACCTCCAAATGGCACGCCGTTATACCCTTCCACCACCTCCACAGGGGGTTTAAGCTCTGGGGAATCATTGGGGACCTGGTCTTGGCCGTCCATGGGCCTGACATAGGCAGTGGGTTTCTGCTGTACGGCGCTGCTCGGCTTGCAATGGAGGCCTTGGGGGAAGGTTGGCGTCAAGAGGCCGCTGGGAAGCAGGGACGTGGAGGCCAACGGCGAGCTGGATCCATGGGAGCACGAATCCTGCTCGACGGGAGACTTTCCGAGGCCAAGCTCGGTCGCGGTAAGCCCTTTGTTGGACTGTGCCTGCTTCCTGTTGGAGTGTGATGAAGTTGTAGGTCCGCTGGGGTTTGGACTCGAGTCCTCTTGTTCCTGATCGTGTCTACTTGACGTCTGCTCATGATTGGAGTGCTTTCCCCGGCTGACCGCTTGAGAAGCCTGGCCGCCGCTTGAACTGTGACCCCCTCGGGACCAGTCTGAAGATCGAGACTTTTTGCCGCCTTGATGCCCATGGACGACGCTGGATGTTGGTATGTTGTTGGTAGGGGGTGGAGGCATGGAAGCGCTGTGGCTTCCCGATTGGGACGGGGCGGCTCGACTCCTCTGAGATTCGGGAAAGAAGCCCGGCTGGTCGGGTTTCTCCACAGGAGTCTGGGGAACTGAGTTCTTAGGAATGCCCACAAGATGACTCTGGTTGGAATGGCTGGTCAGGAGCTCCTTCATCTCATCATAATTGCCAAGTGTGTTTTGAACTCGGTTGGCCAGGGCATCTCCTTTGTTAGTCTGAAAAAAATGACAAACATTGATTATTGTATTATTGGCAAATGAAAATGTGCACTGAAACCTTTAGATTGGTTTTTATCTAAATTCATATCAATTATTGTAAGATTGTAGAAATAGCAAGAGGCGTGTATCCATGCATCACATCTACATAAAGTAATGCTTACAAACAGCTTCTTGATTTGGGGTTGGCATAAAGATAAATATTCCCTTCTCTTGAATTCTCTGCCTAATGCTAGTATGTTTCTGCTCACAACAAGAGTCCCTTTATAATAACTGTTTTCTTTTAGGCAGTGCGGCACATCATTAGCTGCACAGCGTTTTTAAAAGGGAATGGAGACAACATCCCCCCACAACTGAGTATTTGCATAATAAGCAACTTTCTTCCTGACATTTAGATCTTTACTACTTTTCTCACTGCATTTACATCTACCCCCTAATTCAAAGACTTTAAGTCCCGACGCTATCATTTAAAGTGTGTGCCACTCCGACAATAAATAACCAAATGCATGCATGCGCTTCCCTCTGTATACTGATACAATTAAAAGCTACGTTAATCCCAGGAAGCAAAAGTGGAGAGATAAATCTATTAGCATTCTCCATTCATTTCACGTGTAATTGCGACATTAATAATACCACAGCTCTTCTAAAATGCAAATGCATCTGTTATGGCTTTCAACAACATAAACAGTCAATAAACAAATAATGTTAAATGATGCACAACCAGCGTAGCGCATTCAAGGCGATTATAGCGGTGATTGAATTATGCGCTGGGCAGTTAACATATGACCCCGCACACAAAAGCGGATCTGGATACATCTTTTCGGTCTGACATCAAAACTGACCTCTGACTTGGTACAACCAGGCAGCTAATGTCAGCAATAAAGCCATATCGGCTGTACGGTTGTTGTTTAAAGATTTATTATAATGACATTTTCTACAAAGGATCATTATGTAAAGCACAAGTCAATGCTAATGAAAAAGTGAAAATCCTCATGAACACAAAATACATAAATGTTAAATGATGTACATTCTCTAATTAATACCATGTATAATAAAATGTATTTTATAACTTTTCTGACTTTATCATTATTTTTTTATTTCCCTATATTATATTACTATTCTACATTAACATTACTATATCTATATTCATAGACTCCGATCCTGTGGGATCCACCGAAATGGCAGCGCACCTACAGAAAAAAACGGCAGATATGCTAAATTCATTTTAATTAAAAACACATCTCTCTGATTGGTGGATATCACGGGTTGCAATATATACACTGTAAAAACTGAATTGATTGATCAACTTAAAAAAATTACTTATTACTAATTGGTAACACCTAAAAAATGTTTACTTTTTTTCAACTTAAAATTTTACTTCAGTTTCACTTTAGAAGAAAAACAACTTATTTTTTTAGGTGTTACCAATTTAAGTAGTTGATCCAACTTTTACGTTTTAAACTGTGCAATACTTTGTTGAATAAGCTGAATAAGGGGCGCTTCACAATTCGCATCTAAAACCGTGCGGAACGCACTGCTTTCCTCTTTCCAAAGCACTTGGGCGCTCCCATAGCGTCTGCCGTAGCTAAGCAACCTAAGCATTGCGAGAAGTTGTGCCGAGCACCTACCTGCGGAAAAAAAAATCGGTGCTTATGTTTATATTTATTGTCTGTTTGTTCCACAAAGTGTTTTTGGTAACACTTTACAGTAAGGTTGTATTTGATAAAATTAGTTAATGCATTAACCTAAATAAAATAATTTCCACAGCATTTAATAATATTAGTTTATTTTAATTTCAGAAAAACAACTTTTTTTTTAGGTGTTACCAATTGAAGTAGTTGATCGAACTTTTACGTTTTACAGTGTGCAATACTTTGTTGAATAAGCTGAATAAGGGGCGCTTCACAATTCGCATCTAAAACCGTGCAGAACGTGCTGCTTTCCTCTTTCCAAGGTGCTTGGGCGCTCCCATAGCGTCTGCCGTAGCTAAGCAACTTAAGCATTACAAGACGTGCCGAGCACCTAGCTGCTGAAAAAGAAATCGGCGCTTATGTTTATATTTATTGTCTGTTTGTTCCACAAAGTGTTTTTGGTAACACTTTACAGTAAGGTTGTATTTGATAGAATTAGTTAATGCATTAACCTAAATAAAATAATTTCCACAGCATTTAATAATCTTTTTAATTTTAATTTCAGAAATTACTCATACAATTTTTAAATCAAAAGTTGTAACTGTTAACACTAGTTAATGCACAAGGAACAAACATAAACAATTATAATGGCATTAACCAACATTACCAAAGATTAATAAACAGTGAAAATGTATTGTATATTGCTCATTGTTAGTTTATGTTAACTAATTTGTGAAAAGTGCTGTGGAAATAAACATTGAATAGAATTAAAGACAGAAAGAAAAGTGTGTACATTTTAAAAGTGCCTATCTGATACAAGTTTTAATTTTTGTGTTAATTTTAAAAAGTACACTCAAACTATCCCAAAACCTAGAAAAACTGAATTAAGGTTTTCGACACAAATTTTAGTTCATTTAAAGCTACTTTGGTTTCTATCATAGACCAAAAGAGCGCCCTCCTCCCATGATGCATTTCTCCGTACAGGTGATGTAAGTGTGATTCTCAGTGCATTGCTTGGATGGGAAATGTGGGTCAGTGTGCTTTAGTGTTTTTGGAGCGAGAGGTCTGACAGGCGCACACTTGAGAGAGAAGAGTGGGTGAACCTCCCAGATGAGGTGCTTCGCTCGAAGTGAGGGAAAATCTATCTGGGGTGCACACAAAGAGCTGTTGTGTGAATCGCACCGCTTGACAGAGGCATGAGAACGCTGGACCGCAGCCAGAAACACATTCAACACAGTGGCTTCGGCACCGAGAAAGGTGAGAAAGAGAGAAACGCTCGACTGAGGCGTTAATTGACATTTTATGTTTCTTAAAAAGTTTTTTCGTGTTATGAATAAGCCTTTTATGAATGATAAATGGTCTGCGTACTTGACAGTTACAGCTCTTAATAGCTAATTAATGTGTTCAGTGAAATAAATAAACACTCTCTGGTAGTTTTAAAAGAGAATTTATGCTTTGACAACAAAATCCATCATTTAATCCTTAATTCTTTTTTTTACTTTCCTGATTAAATTAAAATGCCTTTAAATGTTTCAGATACAAAGTTTAGTTATACTCAGAAGTTTAATGTGTAGTTTCATCCAGCACTCCGGTAGTGATATTCAGTTTTAGTTCCATGAATATGTAGTAGTAATGCATGAAATACAATACAATATTTTATTTTACGTCGCATTGTATTCCACTTACAGTCTTACAATCTACTGCAGACAAAAATCAGACGTACAAGTTTAATCCCAAATTGCATACAGTAGCTACTTATGCACTATTCTATGCCACTTTGTAGTATAAATAGTCTAAGCAGTGTGTTCACATTGGAAATTCCAATAAAATAAAGTGCACTTTAGGTACCCAGTTGATGCACTCATTACACCGAATAAATGTGACCCTGGACCAAACCAAAAGTTTTTTTTTATTGAGATTTATACATCTAATGAAACCTGAACAAATAAGCTTTCCATTGATGTATGAAAATTGCCTTTAAAGTTGTCTAAATGAAGTCATTAGCAACACAAACACATAAGTAATGATAAATACATTTTTATATATTTACGATAGGAAATTTACAAAATTACTTTTGTAAAAACTTACAAAATCTTAAAGGAATAGTCTACTCATTTTCAATATTAAAATATGTTATTACCTTAACTAAGAATTGTTGATACATCCCTCTATCATCTGTGTGCGTGCACGCAAGCGCCGGAGCGCGCTGCGACGCTTCGATAGCATTTAGCTTAGCCCCATTCATTCAATGGTACCATTTAGAGATAAAGTTAGAAGTGACCAAACACATCAACGTTTTTCCTATTTAAGACGAGTAGTTATACGAGCAAGTTTCGTGGTACAAAATAAAACGTAGCGCTTTTTTAAGCGGATTCAAAAGAGGAACCACACTCTATGGCGCAACAGCACCTTTGTGAGCACTTCGACTCGGCGCAGTAACACCCTCCCTCTCCCATTATGAGAGTGAGAAGGGGAGCGGACTTTTCAGGCGAGTCGAAGTACTCCCAAAAGTGCTATTACGCCATTAAATATAGTTCCTCTTTTAAATCCGCTTAGAAAACAGCTACGTTTTATTTTGTACCACCAAACTACTCGTCTTAAATAGGAAAAACGTTGATGTGTTTGGTCACTTCTAACTTTCTTTAAATGCTATCGAAGCGTCGCGGCGTGCTCCAGCGCTTGCGTGCACGCGCGCAGATGGTGGAGGGATGTATCAACAATTCTTGGTTAAGGTAATAACATATTTTAATATTGAAAATGAGTAGACTATTCCTTTAATGGAAAATGATCTTTCCTTAATATCCTAATGATTTTTGGCATTTAATTTTTTTTAAATTGTTTTGTCTACTAAAGACCACTGTGTGGTCCAGGGTCACAAATGAAGTCGCACACCGGACATGCAGCTCAGCACCGCACCGTTCTAAAAAAAATCTACCACATTGTTTTCTATGAGTATACGCACACCGGCGCCGAAAGGTGGCGCCTGCCCGCAACGCCCAGCTACGACTCAGGAAGTTGCTTAAATCCCTATCGCTCCACAGAGCGGCACTCACATAGTTTAACATTAAATAACATAAATAACTGAGCTGCGCGTCTGGTGTGCGACCCCCTTAACGCTGGATCCATTCTAATAATCCAGTCCTATTATACAGTGCTTTTAGATTCACAATAATCACTGACATGGCACAAAATCACAGTTGTGGGTTTATTCATTTCTTGATGAAATTGGGTGTAATAGATGGTTCAAAAACATCATTCCCTATCTGATTTTGATTCCAGCACTCAAGAATCTAAAGAGACAGGGGGAACTTTGTGATGTCCATTACGTAATTGCCCAGAAGTGGCATCTTGGGAAAAGGGGCAGCTTTTATTGGGCTCTCATGGCCTTCTTTACATCTAGACAAGGAGAGATTACCTTCTTAAACACACTTAAGTGCTCCAGTGTCAGCCTGCTCTTTAAACACTTTACAAGTCTTGATAAATGCCCGTAATGACTCATGAATCCTTAATTTTTTGAATTGTAAAATGCATCCCTATAGTGGAGCAACACTGGGGCAAAATAAACATATAAGCAGGAATCATCAAGAGTAAACCTTTTATCTGGGCAGATACACATTTGATTGTGTGTTTGCTTGTTTAGGTGCTATCAGCAGTGTAAATACAGCTAAACAGGGTCATATTAAAAGGACACTGTGTTGTAGAGATGGAGACGTGTGGGGTTTGAAGGCTTGATCACTGCCACTCTGTGCAGGCTACTGTATGTGCGCTCACAATGAGCGTCTTTGTTTTGTCTTTCAGTCGCCGGCTCTTTCCAACTTCACCAGGGAATCCTTGGTATTTCAAAGGATTTGCTATAATGGCTCTTAACAAGAACCTCAATAAAACATTGGATGGCTTGCAAAAACTAATCAGATGAATACAGGAGCAATCATTCGTGTTTCAGTCTGACATGCTCGAATAAAACACTCATTGACAGGTTGGTAACATTGTGAAGATTTACTTTGATTGATTTGAGTTCCGACAGAATAAAACAACAAAGTTGGCTTGACTCATGGCATGATGCAATGGTAGATGGGGGATTTTGAAAAAAAAACTAGCTTGAAAAGAGTTCATATTTTTGCAGGTTTTTTGTGTCATAAGTGGTGCAGAAATGATACATTTTGTAATTATTTTACAATATATATTTTTATACAATAAGTAGGTAAGGTCATCATTTGTTTGGTAACAATTTGTTTTATTACACTGTAAAAACTGAAAGTTGAATTAACTTAAAATATATTACTTAAAGGTGCCAAAATATACATTAAAATAATCTGTTAAATTGTTCTCTGGTATCTACGTAGAACGTATGCAACTTTATTAAGTGCAAAAACTTAAAGGAGCGGTGAATCAAATACTAAATTTGAACTTGATAATTTGTTATATAAGAGGTCATCATACTTAAATGAACATCCTGCAAGTTTCAGAACTGAAAACGTCCGTGCTACTGAAATATAACAGTTTTTGGCACCAAGTAAGTATTACAGCCGAGTGAGGATTTCGGAGAAATATGATGTCAGAGAAGAATTGAAGCACCTTCCCAAACCCAATGACCACTTTTGAAGCCCCGCCCACAGTTTCGCATGACACACGTGGGGGCCACAGGTAAAGGAAACCATGCAATGTCTCAACAATCAGTAAACATGTCTTTAAAGATTGCCAACTGTAACCAAAATTACTTGTAAATACATTTTTCCTGCGGGACTTTAATTCTGACGCGGTGATCTGTTATGATAGAGTAACCATGGAAACGGAGTCTTCGGTTGTGGAAGAACCACGTGGGAACAACACAGAAGCTGAATACTTTAATTCGGAGGCTCAGAACATAACATTAGGAATGCGTGGTTAAAGTTTGTTTTTGAAAAAGGTCTAATTTTCTCGGGTCTGTCTCGGGTCGGGTCTTTCTTTAAAAAATTTTTATTTATGCACGTCGGGTTCGGGTATTAAGTGATTCGGGTCATTTCGGGTCGGGTACATTTCTTTGGACCCGAGAAGGCCTCTACTTTGTGTACCGCGGATTCATTTGTAAAGAAGCCAAAAGTTGATGCTGGATTTGCTGAGAGACTGTGATTAAAAGCACCACTAATATTGGATCTGACAAAAATGACACAGCATTATACACAGTAAGTAAAACATTTTACTTTATTTAAGTTACTGCGTTTCACTATTGCTTTGTTAGAAGAGATCGCTTGATATGTCCTGTTGTAACATCCGTGTCTAAACACGTATATTTGACTGTTTTAATTTACTAAAAACATTAAACGATTAATAAAGGTGCAACACTTAACAATACGACTGTAGTATAACGGTAGAAATAAACAATGTTAGTTATAAGGACTTATCAGCGGCGGTTTAGATTCTGATGCACGCTTACTGTGTTGTATACGGTAATTTAGTCACGTCGAGTTAAAAAGTTTTGTTTTTTTACTTTACTATACGGATTGTCATTTATGTGTATTACCTTTAGCACCCAGAATCTTTTATGGCTCAAACATGACGGAGAATGAAGCTGTCCAATTATAGCAGTGGGTGTTTACGTCTAGGTCTTCAATGCGGCCCGCCCCTTCAAACGAACCATTTCTCCAGAGAGCCAATAATCCATGTTACAAAATAGCCTATTACTAATTGCTTTTGATCAGAGGCGTCATGCCCATTCAAACTAAGGGGGCACGTCCCCCCTTGGTTTTTTTGAGCCAATGGATTTTGCATCCAACCTCAAAATCAAATAAGCGTCCATTAATCTGTTATTTGACTTTTAATCTATTTAATATGCACACTATTATACATTCTGTGCTGTATCCTTGTCACTTTTCGGAGATTTTCGCCGTTTTGATAGTGTTTTGATCATGTTACATTACTTTTATTCTGGCGGCAGCTCGTGCTGCACTCAGCACAGTCGCAGACGTCATCAGCATCTGGGCGCGCTCACGAGCTCTCTGCTGTTGCTGGCTTGCTGCTGCATTTGGCTATCTGAGGAATTAAAACGTGTTAGAAACGCTCACAACATTTCCAAACCCCAGTACGGCAGTGTGCAGTTAACCTTCTCTGTGTAGAAAATGTATGGTTTTAAATGTGACCGTCTCAAAGTTATATTAGTAGAGATTCATCTTCTTGGCACAACGCCAAAGTTCGCCAGAGTTCACGCGGGCGCGGAATCTCACATGCTCACATATGAGGTAAAATTTAATGCAAAAATCCGTTCCTCTAATAATTTTATCTAAACATATTTTTAAAATCATTATTGAACATTAAAATCAATCACGTGGCTATAGCTTATGTCATTTCGTTGTTTATATACTTTATGGATTTAAAATTACATTCATTTTATATGATAATGCATTGTGCAAAATGCATTAATGACACAATTAAACAAGCCATTAAGACTTAAATAAATAAAACATGCCATTTCAGATGTAAATATGATGCAAATGTGTCATTATTCCGATTGAATAGTATTTGATATTAAAGTTAGTCATCACTTTTATTTTGGAGGTTTTGCATGAAAGCAGGGGTTTTCAGATTGTTAGAATCCTTGTCACTGGAAAAGACTGAAAGCTCTCTAATATTTCGTTTGATGTCTGTGTATGCACAAATTTCTGTGAGCTGTTGACACTGTGCCCCCTTAAAAAAAATTGGTGCATGACGCCCCTGCTTTTGATGTTTTTGAATGTAAAAACCACGCAAACATCATGTAGGCCTCAGACAACAGTATAAAACAATAAAATCGACAAATTCACCACCCCTTTAAAGCAACACCAAAGAGTTTTTTTTACCTTAAAATAACGTTTCCAAAAAAGTTTCAGTGGTTCATACACTCAAAACAGGGTGAATGGCACTTTCACATTCGCTTTGCAGCCCTCTATTGGCCAAACCCGCACTAAAGAAGTTTCCAACCGTCGGGTAGTGGTCCTGTAGTTCGAGTGAAAACTACAAAAACGTGCTTTACGGCAGACCTACAATCCAATCAGAGCCAGTTATGCTGCAGTATTTACGACAGTGATAATGAACAATTACGCTTCTAACCTGTAGGGGGAGCAAAGAGCAATAAGTCTTTAGTGTTGCTTTAATGGTCATGAATAATAATCTTGAGCTCTGCTCTGATTGGCTGTTTCAGAGAAAGGCACACGAGGCTCATTTCAGTAGCTCACATTAGTAAACAAACCTTATATGTTTGAGCCTGTATCAGACGAATATAATTGTTATTAATGTTATTAATTATTGTTAATGGACGTTTTTGAGTGGTAAGTTTGTGTTTTTTTCAGTCAATTGTAGAACTTGAGCCTAAACGCTACCATATAGCATTAAATAGCATATGGCGCTAACTCAGCAGTCACAACTTTGTTGTTAGCATTGTAACAACATTGTAATTAATTTAATGTGTAATTTAATGTTGGGGGCGTACATCTCTACTGTGTGAACGTCGAGGAGAGTTGAAATCAGCTCAACTTTATGGTAATGAGCTATGACGCGGTTCGGCGAAAACATTCGGCAGCAAACAACCGGAAGGCGGAAACCTCCACTTGAGAGGATTCCAGAGAATGCATTCGAGCGTCAGAGCGCCCACTACACTTTTTCTATAGCGTCGTTGGCAGGGCAGCCAGCACTTTTTTTGATGCTCTCGCCAGTGGCGGTGTGAACGCACAGTTTGTCACTGGCATCCGTAAGGTGGTCATTCGTGCCAGTTCCGCTGGACACGTTGCGAACATGTTTTCGGGTGCGTTCTCTGGAATTCGCGTTGCTCGACCGCATACGCCATCGAGGTTCTCACACTTCAGTTAAAATACATTAGAAAATTAAGATTTATTTCTTTTAAGACATACAGTCATTGTAGTTTCATTCTTACCTTGAAATGTAACGGTTACTTTTCTGCAATTGAACCCGAAATATTAAACCATGATGACGTATGCGGTCGACCAACGCGACTTCCGGAGAACGCATCTGAAAACATGTTCATAACGTGTCCGGCAGAACTGGCACGAATGGCCACCCTAGGCATCCGGTGACTTCTCTTCTGAGGGGTGCAGATTCAAAATATGTGTTTCGGAGTGTCATGTGTGTGGCTCGCCATGTCAAAATATGTGTTTGGTGCTATATGCATCATGAGTCATGTCAAAATACGTGCCTGCTGCACATGCGTCAAAACAATTTATGATAAAAAGAGATGCTCACGTTTACAAAATACTCACAAAACACTAATAAAACAGTAAACTCTGACTACACATGAAATTAAGTAAGTATCTGGCAAAAGCAAATGTCACTTTTATCATAAACCCGTTCAAAGCGTCTGCAGCAGGCACCTATTTTGACATGACCCATGATGCACATAGGTCAACATGAGAGCCATAAACATGACGGGCTAAATACATGTTGTTTTGATGAGCTTCGCATCGTGTGCCCTCGAAAAGAAGTCACCGGCTGCTACTGCACTTATGGTTGGGGTAAGGGGGTAGTGATTGCATTATGTCTATGAGAGAGATAGCAATACAAACATGTATATGTGTGTGTGTATTGCTGTCTCTGTTTGACAAGAAGTTGGCAGTGTTTACAAAAGAAGTCTTTTGCTGTCTGGTGCAATCACTCTGGGCTTTTGCCCCTGGCCAGAAACCAACAACTGCAATGGTAATGAAGGTGGCAAAACTCTAGATCTCAGTCAAAACTCAAAGAAAGCTGAGCTTTACTCAATATCTGAACCCACACATGTCCTACAGCACACTTCTGGTGGGACGGTGCTGTAGGGGAGGCTTCTGTTGAATTTGATATGACTTTGCCTGTATACCATACAATATTCTGTCTGAATCACACACACATACAGGAACAGGGAACAGCATTGCCTTCGGATGAGGGATTGATACTGATTCAAATGAGTACACTGAAGCAACACATTATTTAAAATCAATAAGTGGTTAGTGGAAGAACGGAGGTGCATAGTGAAATTACATTATGAATTGACTTCTGCCTTCGATCATTAGCTCCTAAAATGATGTTTTGTTTCATGTAAATGGCATTTTTACATTCAACACCAACGAATGAGGAACATGTCATCTATAAAAATACAGTTTTTAAGAGCAGAAATAATAGACGATGACAAAGTTCGCCTTGTTTTTGTACCGCACTCATTCTTTAATTAGGTACAGAAAAAAACACTGTCACCAAGTGAACATGCCGACAAAAACAAGGCAGCCATAACGACAATTCCCACCGAGTAGAGCTAAATACACACTCGAGCACAACAGCTTCAAACCACTCCGGAGACCGAACATTAGATTGCATTTATTAAATTCAGATGTACTAACTGTTCGGCGCACTGCACGTCGAACTGTGAAATAACCTGGGTGGCGAAAAGAAAACACAGAAACGTGGCATTGTGGGAACACACACAGGTAGACACCTATTCCTCATTTAGTTCATGGGATTTGACTCAGCAAGTTGATTGCGGTAGAGGGTAATTTGGGAAATCTGCCTCGGGGTGGAAAAAAGGAGAAAAGTCTCTCTGTGACTGGGATGGAAAAAACTGTTGGAGAGACTCCAGAGCTGTGACCTTGGCTGGTTGTGAAGCTTTTAAAAACAGCCTTGGAAAGAGAGAGCATGTCCGACAGGAGCAAAAGGCCACGGAGGGACACTGGGGAGGGGTGCTGATGTGGGAAACAAGCAACGGGGGCTGCGGGGGCACTCGAATCACGACTTTGAAGGTGCCAGGCGATCTGGGAGCCAGTAAATTAGTCCCAAATAGCTGTTAACGGCACAGTTCCATTAAACAGGATTTAAGGGGATTAGCTAATAGCAGCCTTAGATGAGTGTTTGTGGGGTGGGGGGGCGAAGAGTAGCTGGTGAGGGAATAAAAAAAGAAGCTTTCCAGGAGAGGAAGCTTTGTGGAACAGTACAGTACGGAAAAACCCTGATAAATATTTAGCGTAATTATGGGCCATTTTTTATTTGAACGTCTAATATTCAAAAGTTCGATATCGTCTTGAGGACGTACTTGTATTTATGTAGCGCCTCTCGTGTTAATCTTTCCAACGCTGAGGCATCTTCAACATCGGGATGCTTGCACAAAGCTTGTGTCTGCGCTCGGCATCAGCACACGCTTTGAGCTCCAAATCCCTCTCACATTTGACAGGACACAGTGCGGCTCAGTGAATGAAGTGAATCGGGTTCAAAGCACAGCACATCATTCAGTGGAGTGATGCAAGCACACAGCTGCAGCGGGGAATGCTAGGACAGCACATTCCTGAGGCCACGAACAATTACATTCACTATGCAAACTCACTCTGATACGACCTGAGCCTTATCTATCAAATACTGTCTTCGTGTAGCTTGTTGGACAAGCAACAAAATTGTGTAATACAGATGTTGCTGAGCCGAGCATCACTTTAAGTGTTGCTAATGCTTGGGCTAAGGGCTTGTTTAAATTTTAACCCCACATGGTACACTTCAGCATGAATGGCAGCATTTGTGCTACACACTAGCTGCATTTCCATTACCCTTTAAATTGAGAAAATTGATATAGCGAATTGAAAATACGGCCAATGGAAACACGTCAATTTTGCGAAAACTCTCATGAATTGAAAGTTTTTACGCTCACATAATGTGTTTTAGGCAATTCGGAAGAGGTGTATTTCGCAATAGAAATGCATTTCCAGGTCACCTGATGTAAGTCAGTCACATGATCATTATTAAAGATGACGCGGTGTGTACTAATCCCTCCCAAAAACATCTCAATACATGTCTGCTCCCAAGTATAACAGACTTTCCTAGCCAATATGTCTGGAAAACACTCCTACGTCTCTTTTGATTTAAAATAATGTACTATTACCTCCAAGAAACACCTATATGTTGCCGCTCCTAAGAATAAGAGGATTTTCTTGGCATTAACGTTTGGATAAAACTCTTACGTCTCCTTCGGTTAAAAATAATGCTTTGCATGCGTATGTGATAATAGTAAACCTACCAACATCAGTCGACGTGATGTTTGAAATGACTTATCGCGAGAGGAAAAATTATGTTTCAGTCACATATCATCGATTAATGGAAACACTGTCATTTTGCAATTTGTTTGTCAACTTTTAACAAATAATGCTACATTTTTGAGCTAGTCTGTATGGAAACACAGGTACTGCACTGAAAAATGATTCATTCAATTTACTCAATTTTTTAAGGTTAAGTGGTTGCAATCAAATTATTTAAGCAATTATTTAAACATTTTTTCATCTGGTTAAAAGTCTCCTCACATCCTGATAGCAATCACTATGTTAAGTTGTTTAAATTTATTTGTAGAAATTGATGTCATCTGTGAAAGGTGTAGGACCAAAAAATGTTCTCGGTCCGAACGGACGTTGCCTTTTTTGTCCCTCATCCGTAAGCGTAATTTGAATGCCACCGCACAGCTTTTTCACGCAGACACCATACGTCATCAGCGCTTTCACCTGCGCTCACCTCCCGTCTGTAAACAGAGGGTGAATGGCAAACTTTTCTGAATTGACAACCTGCACAGGAGCCACAAAACAAAAGACATATTTTATAACAACAACAGCAAAAACTGCCTGGATCAGCAAAGAACAAAAACCCAAATGAACATCGGTAACTTTACTGCTTTACCACGAGATGCAAACAGCTGCAGGAGACAAAGGGTCTGAAAGGGTCGTTGCACTGTTTATTAGGGTAAGGTAGGTATGCAATATGTTTGTATTTAGATGGATTCAGAGATTCTACTTTGATGAAACATTGTGTTGCTTATGAAATTTGTGTTCGTTTATGGATTAGCGTAACGATATAGTTACTACGTCTACACAAAGTGTGCTTTAACTAATTCTGATGTAAACCAGTTGTTTATGTTGGTTATTTTGGTAATGTTATTCACTTTGTACTGCAACAAAATGAATGAGACATGAGATCGTGTGATCTGTGCATGTTCGTGTGTTTTGAAAGAGGCGTGACTTTGGATGGTGATTTGAATGGAGGGTGGGATCGTGATTTCATTGCTAGTTGGCTACCGTTAGCATTTTTCAAAATGTAATACCCTGCCTTTTAACTAAAATCATATTTGATACTTGTAGGTAATCTCTTTAACATTTACATTTATGCATATGGCAGATGTCTTCGTCCAAAGTGACTTACAGTGCATTAAATGTATCATTATGTGTGTTCCTTACAGGGATCAAACCCATTACCTTTGCACTGCTAACAGTGACTTCGCAGTAAGCAATCATTCGCACACTAACCAGGAGTAAGTTTTCCCAAAAGCATCGTTACACAGTTACTACAGTATGGTCTTTGTTACTATTGAACTCTATTGATAACGACAAAACTTGGGACCGTTGTTGCTTTTTGGACACGCACCCCAGAAGAAACCCTGTAGTTCCTCAAAAACGATAAAAATCTAGTTTGAATCTTTATCGTGACTGACTGTTTTCATGAAAGTTATATTTCCAGAGTGACCATAAAATGACAGGCTCACCCTGGAGCCAATCTCCGCCTTTACGTCCAGTTTTTCATTACCACAAACATCCTGTGCATACTCACTGGGGATCGAGTCCTGACACCCCATAAGGCTGCGTTTGGGACCATTTTCGTTATTAATAAATAAAGAAATAAGCAATGGAAGGAACTAAAGGTCAAAATTTACCCTAAAGTCAAATTTACCCTTCACCCGATGTCACCCTCAAAGTATTTTAGAGATCACAATAAAACTCAAAAGTTAAATCTCTAAGCGCTGCTTCTGGTCAACGTCAGCAGCGACCCACTTTCAGCTTTATATATCTGAGGCTGAAGTTGTTTTTAAGTGGATAGCTCTGATGTTGGGGCGACTAATTTCAGAGGCTAAAAGGAAGAGGCCTGTGCCCAGATGAAGATAAATGACATGTGTAGTAGTGATTACAGAAGGAGAGAGTGAGTAAGAGAGAGAGAGAGAGAGAGAGAGAGAGAGATCTAATGTTATAGAAAAAAAACACATGCATGTCTTAGGAGGCCTATAATTTGACTTCCAAAAAGACAGCAACGCTACATCTACGACTGCTGCTCTGTGGGAAGTAACAGACAAAATCCAGGCCCTCCTTCTAGAAAAAGACATCCAAAGCTTCAAAGCTGCAGTTTACAGATGCTTTATCAAATCTGAACACATTTATGATGGAATTAGCTTTTCAAGTAAACTAAACTCGGATGTTCCCAATGGTAAATTACGAAACGCAAACTCATAAATCATTTTACATATCTGCATCAATTATCTCAGATCCTTCGACAGAGAGAAGCTGACATATGTTACAATTGCACCCTGGAATACGTCGAGTCAATCAAGCTTGCATGCTCCATATGCGGAAAACACTGCGGTCATTGAAACACTGTAGTAAAAGCGACACCGTCACTCAAACCAGACGCGATGCTTAAGTGAGAACTTGCTTTTAGAAGAAAATCTATCTCCATTCGACTGGATCAAAACCAAAGCCATAAAATGTTGTCATACCCTGTCACAACACATCTTGTCATAAATGCGTACATGACAGCATCACGGGAGCAATACAGATGGAACAATTAAGGCACGAGTAACAGCCGGGAGTGAAGGAAGGTAAAACAGCCTCATCCAGGCTTTCAGCTTGTAATGACACTTCGGGGTGAGAGGCCATTCTTCACCTACTGACTGAATGCAGAGACACAAGGGAAAATTGATCCTGCTTTCCTGGCCCCACGAGGACCCCGGGCCCTGGGTAATGGCAGTGCGTCAGTCTCTCTGAGCTGGTCTGTCTCAGTCTGTACTAACAGCTCACTAAAAGATAAAATACCTGGGCTGCTGGGAAAGAAGGGCGACCTTGCCACTTACTGAAACTATAAAAGTGATGTTACATGTAAGAGGGGGCTTGCTTACAATTTATGCCATCTTAGCGCAGGTGCTTTGTTTCTGTTGGATATTTAAGGACTGCAGAGACATGTCTTTATGAATCTGTATTATTTCTAATTGGGTTATTTTTATGTTGCACTGTGAAATGTGTTTTCCATGACAATTAAACACACTGATGCAGATATTATTTGTGATACTATTTTACTACAGAAGTATTAGTTGCACTGGTTTAATCTTTGATGTTTAAAATATAAGCAATTATTTTATTACAATATTTCTGAGGTAATTTATTCACATTATAATAATAAATTACATAGTAAATGAAGAGTTTGGTTTCAAAACGTGATGAACACCATTTAAAAAAAAATTAGTTACCGCCGAAATCAGTATTATATGTGGTCTGTATCAGTATAAAGTCAATTCTTTATTTTTATGCAAAATCCGATATCCGTCGTGTTATTCTGTCATCTTTTCTCCCTTTTATCCCAACCCTGACAAAAGCCACTCTTCCTTCTTTGCAGAATGCAATAAATCCGCTCAACAAATCACAGCGCACCATTCCAAGCATCGTAAACAATGATGGCGGCGAATTGAATACACACGAAATCCTAGTTTTCCTCATCTACTTTGTACTTCATGATCAACAAACAAACAAAAACAAAATAGTAATTTGATGGCATTGATAAACCTGTGGTGGTAAAAACGTTCAGGGGATCTTAAGAAAGCTTTTTATTATTTTACGCGAAGTCAACGAAAATCGAGTAGAACCAAAACATCTTAAAGCTGATCGCTGTCCAAAAAAGTTCAGCGATGACGTCACAAGTAAAACCACAGCAATGACAGTGTTCTTAATATGACAAAGTAAATGTTTTGATGAATGCCATTAATGTTTATTTTTTAATCAGTGTATTCCACTATTGTCAACCATATGAATATAACATGGCAAAGATGAATGCTTTATATATTGATTCAATAGATATAAAGCATTTTGAAAAAAAAACAACTTTATTTATTGTATTTTGCAGAAAAAAAATTTGTTTTTATAATAAATCTTTGAAAATCAAATTATAGATTTAAATTTTAATGTTATTATAACCTAAAGATGCTATGTGAAAATTTGTAACAGAAAATAGTGGTTTTCATCTTTTCACTTTCTTGGTATATTTACCCAAATTAGTCAAAATTGATTTATTGCGTTTTGGAACCAAACTCTTCAAATCAACATGATCTCACGAATTTGCGTGGGATAGTCATGGAATTTTTTGCTAATTTTCCATGGCATTCTCACAGATTGGTTACTCAACTTTTTTCCCTATTTTCAAATCATTGTCGCTTTGGTTTAGGGTTAGATTTGGTGTTTGTATTAGTATGTCACTTTAAGTATTGGTTTATACTATTTTTTTATTCTTTTATATTTTCTAAACTTTAAACAGTTGTTGCCTGGCGTTATGGTTAGAGTTGGGTTTTGGGTAAGGATGTCATTTTATGTAAATCTAACCCTAAACTGAAGCTACAATGGTAAGAAAATAGGACAAAACTGTTGAGTAACAAATCCGCGAAAATGCCACGGAAAAAGACAGTCTGTGGTAGGGCCACGGAAAAATGCGGAGATTCGTGAGAATGCCACGGAAAAATTAGCCGTGACTATCCCGCGCAAATTCGTGAAATCAGGTTTGCTTCAAATATATACTTAATATATAGGGTGCTTCATTGTTAAGGTGATTTAACAACATATCAACATTGGCTTTCAGATGCACCTAATGCATGGCCTTACTGTATTTACTTAAGGCAAACAAAGAAAATTGACAATATGTGATGTCATATTTTTGTGTGTTTGTGTGTAAATGTTTGTCAACTGAAACAAATAAAATAAAAGCATTTTTCTTAGACACATTAAGATACTTCCACACTGCAGACATGTTTGCTGCACTTAAAACGTTGCCCGCCTCTCGCTCTACGCTGATTGCAATTTGATCGCATTATAAAAACTTTATTGTCCTGTAAAAAAATTCCAGCCTTTTCACTTATTTGGCCAAACATTGAAAATGCTTTGTTGAGTAAACTACTTTGAAACAGTAGTTAGATCAGCTACACGTTACTCATTAGTAAAAATAGTTAAACTACAGCCCAGCTACCCATCTGAAGTAACTATTAAAAAGTATCTAGCTACAAATGGTTTGGGGTTTAAAACAATGTAATGTAATACAATTATGATTTTAGTATTTCAGTCTTTAACATTTATAATGAATAGGCATAAAAAATAAAGAGCAAATTTTTTTTAAAGAAACACTTTTATTTTAGCTCCATATAATAATAATTATGGCATTAATTAAAGACATTGCAGAGACACGACGTAATGTAGCATCTGGTCGCGCTTCACCGCTACTTGCTGGAAAAAGTATTTAACTACTGCTAAAACCACACTGTTTTAAAAGTAACTACCGTGAAGCTACAGAAAAATGTAGTTAAGATAGTAGCATCGCTACTTGTAATTAACTACTCCCAAACACTGTGTTTGATTCAATTTACATCCCAATCTCAAAACTAAACCCATAAATCACTTCTTGTGAATTTTGAAGGATCTGAAGAAAAACATCACTACCCTGATGGTCAGTGTACCTGCATACCAATGCCAACATAGCCTGAGGGGGCCAGAAGTTGTGTAAATATTGGACATGTAGAGATCAATTTCGCACCTTTTGGCTGCAGTGATTCCCTGCTCTGGATGATATGTGCGTACCACTTGACCCATCCCTTACCTTGTACGGCTCTCCAAACAGATTAAAACCGGTGGAGAACAAGTCCTCGTCTTGCTGGACTTCCTGCGTCCTCCGCTCCCATTCCTTCTTCTTCAGCGCCGAGCGGTCCTGCTCGTAATGACTGCGGAGAAACCAGAACGAGAGGAAGAATGATGGTGGGTAAAACACTACGGTAAGCGTGATTCGAGTTGGCGTGTGAGAAATCGCCGGCTGAAAGCCCTGCCTGTATGAGATTCAAGAGAAACCCTTATCTGTCTAATAGGCCCGAGCTGACACTAAGCAGATGAGGAGAGCATGGCAGAAGAGATAAAGTAACTGGATTGGTGCTCAGATGCTTTGCAGAAACAGACAAGAGCCTGCCAGGAAGAGGCAGCTCTGTTTGAGATGTTGTGAGAAGGCCCGGTGCCTCAGGGAGAGTTTATTTAGATTTGAAGGACCTCATATGGTAATCGGCGTGTGGGATTGTTACAGGAAATTCAAGCTTGTTTTAAACAAAGGCAGATGTCATACCACGGTAGTTGACGATCTTAAATCTGCCGTGTGGAGTAAATGATTATCACAAATAAAGAACCAAGCATCACCCTCCGAGGGACACCGTCGGCCTCGTAATTTCATCCAAGTGGATTTTCGCACCTATCCCGGGCGTCGTCTGAGTTATTTAACACCCGTAAATGATTTTTCGTTTAATGAACTCCGTCTATTAGCTGAAAAACACATACACGGGGTGCTAAGCCGATGGCTGGCTGTGGTTGTGGCTGGTCGGCCCTGGGGCCGATGTTAGGCTGACGTTGGCTGATTAGGGACCCTAGTGTAGTGCTTTCATTATCATAATGTATAATGGCCCCGGGTTAACACACAGATCTCCCTCAGGACCAGACACACATCACAGCCGTTAGCTGTAGCATTAGCATCAGTCCCTCAGGAGAACGAACAGTGTTGAATTTTCAGTAAGTCGCCCCTTATTATGTTGGTTCGTTCATTCATTTAAATGCTGTACTCAAAGCTATATGACAAATATGACAAGTCGCTATCCCTTACAAAAATGTCTCACACCTTTTACCCAAACATCATCATTTCTACAGTTGCTAAGACAAGCATCACTACTTGGGTTTATGGATTGTAACAAACCCTTACCTATTTAAGTAAGCTATTACACATTTAAGTAAGCAAATTACAATTTTTGTCAGGCAGACAATAAAATGGACAGACAGATCTCATCTGCGATGTGTTGCAAATAAAATGACATTAGCAAATAAAAGCCCACCTTCAACATCCATTTGTTGTGATGACTACATTTGCATGGGCAGGGATTACTCACATACTCCTCAGAAAGTGCTAATGGTCAAGTTCACTTGATAGCAGCCAGCCAAGATCAGGTTGCTATGCTAAAATACCACACTTTTTTACACTTCTTTTGATTTCTTAGTGACACTAAAACAGCTTTCATCCAATGTCAACACTGTTAAAATCCAAAACAGCTTATTAACCCTGTCTAATATGACGTTTTCCCTGAACACCAGAGGGTCACGCAGTTTTAAGCACTGAACGTAACACGCAAAACTAGACGTCTTCAGTCGGCCTTTCTCCTCTTCACACCTTGGAGTCCCGCGGCTTTCCGCCATAAATTTAATCCATCACAAAATTATTCTAGAAAGCAGAAGATGAAACGGTGCAAGAAAAACGAGGCCCAGTCTGGTCGTGACAGGTGCTCTTTCTGTAGGTCCGCAGAAAAAATAAGTGACAAAGAAAAGTGGGAGTAAATACAGCTACGAAAGATTGACAGTGCCGCGATGACAGAAAGATGTCAGTTATCTTTATGTCAGCACGCTGGACGCACCTGACAAAGCCACGCGACGGCACAATAGATCAAATTTACAGCTGTCAGTGACACTTGGGTCCCCTGACAGTGCATTACCCTCCAAATACAGACAGCTGTGCTGGGCAGTGAAGGGTTGACTTAGTCCATTAAGAAAGTAAAGGAGGAATGTGAGGTGAAATAACCCCTAGTTATGACTGCTACAGAGCGAGACTAGTTAACAGAAGACAACTGGCTGTGCTAATAGTGGCAGAAAACCATTTTCTACTAGCATACATTCATATGGTACAGTTGGCCTCATACGTTTAAATCCCCCTTTTAGAATCAGCAAAATATTAATATAACAAAAAAGAGGGATCATAAAATTGCTACCCAGTCTCACGAGGTTTCGTGAAATAGTCACGTAATTTTAAGATTCTTTTTGTGACATTATCACGAATATCCGCCTTTTTTGTGATCGTATAACGAATTTCTGTTTTTGTGTGATTATCACGTATTGGTTACTCAACTGCTTTTTCCTATTTTCAAACCATTGTCTCTTCGGTTTAGGGTTAGATTTGGTGCTTGCAGTAGAATGTCACTTTATTTATTGGTTTATACTATTTTTTCTGATTTATTTTTTTATATGTCGCCTGGCGTTAGGGTTACAGTTGGGTTTGGGTAAGGATGTCATTTTATGTTAATCTAACCCTAAACTGAAGCGACAATGGTAAGAAAGTAGGACAAAACAGTTGAGTAACCAATACGTGATAAACACACGAAAACAGGAATTCGTTATACGATCACGAAAAAACATGGAAATTCGTGATAATATCACAAAAAAGAATACAAAAATTACGTGACTATATATTGAAATTTCGTGAGACTGGGATGAAAATTGCATTTCGTTTTTATGTAGCACCAGCATGATACGTATTTTACGAGTTGGCTAATTCGCACAAAGCGAGGGGCAACCTTCCGATCTCTCTGATGAAGCCAATACGGAAGTGATTTAAACTGCAATTTATCGACTGGCCACTAGAGGCTGGATCCAAAAGGGAGTTAATCCCCATAGACCTCTATTTTAAAATGGCCAACTTTACAGTAGAAAATATGTTTACAGCCTGGTACACATTTTTTGTATATATAGCACATTTTGCCCTTCATGACAACTGTGAGGGGGGTGGATTTTTTTCTAACTCATCCATTTAAATTATATTAAGCCTTAAAGTTCTGCATAATTAATTAAGGGCGTGGCCACTTGAGTGACGGTTGAATAGCCATTGCTGTCACTAGAGTCGAGCTAGGCGGGCGTGGTTTCTGCAACCACCCATCTCAACTTAACCGACGTCCCGCCTTTTCACCCATTTTCAGATATCCGCGAGTGATGCGCAGCCAAGATGGCGATGGCCGGCAACGCCTACTTTCAGCTTCAAAAACGATCTTCAGAAAACTATGGGTGATGTCACAGCCACCACGTCAATATTTTTTTACAATCTATGGTACAAAGTGAACCAGACAAAAACATACGATTATCATTTAAAAACAATAACGAAACCCCGCCCCAACTTGAACGTCACTGGCGCAAAAGCAAATCGTACAAAAATGTATAAATGTGGTCGTACAAATTAATATGAATTAGCAACTTCGTAAAATACATACGAATTGCCATGAGAGAGTGTTGGCAGTACTGCCCTGAATAAGCTATTTCACATAATATATGTTTACATATAGTCACAACACACACAAAAACTAAATTTGCATAAAAAGTTTACATTCCCTTGATTCCTAATATTGTGTGTTGGATGCTCAATGGCTGTTTTAATGTTTGCTGAGAGTTGTTCATAAGTCCCTTGTTTGTCCTAAGCCAGCTGTTAATATTTAGCAGATTCTGCAGGAGGTATGTAAACTTATGAGCCCAACTGTATTTTTAATGCTTTATAATCAAATTGTGCGAGATGCTGTCATGTACTATTACTTTTCCAAGTGATCAAACTTACAATTTTTACCTGGTGAACTATAAAACTGCCAAAAAACAATCTTACAGACTCACACTGACAGCAGATTTTGAATATTATTATTATTATTATATATTTGGTGACCAGAAATTTGAAATTTTGGAGGAGGGCTCCTTAGTCTTGGGCCAGTAAACCAGCTAGTAACCACTTAGAACACTGTGTTGCGGCAAAACATTTTCTAATGCAAATCTACCACTTTAACAAGAACATTATAGATTATAATTGAGGGTTTAAAGCAACACTATGTAGTTTTTTTACCTTTAAATAGTGTCTCTAAAATTATTTCAGTGATAGAACATCTTTTAATTGGACAACTTGTACTGTTGCTGCAACCTGAGCAGCCTCTTAGCTGCTACAAGCACACTCTGAAAGTGGTGGTGGAGGGTAGAGCACACAGCCCCGCCCCTCCCCCTGCCTGCAGAAGAGTGTCTGATACCAGGCACTGTTGCGCTTTTCAACCACATGGGGGAGCTGTAAGTCATTTTTTACATGGAAACTACATAGTGTTGCTTTAAAGACATTATGAATGTTTTTTTTTTTTTTCGTTTAAATACGTTTTCACAAAAAAAACCTTGGTCATATTTTGAGTCTTATCCATGTGTTGAAAACACGCCACATCAAATGGCAGTGCCCAGGATTATAATGCTGATGTTGTTCGTATCACTGATGATTATGTTGGCACTTGCAGTTTTCTACTTTCATTCTTTCGTACAGCTCACCCCCCTAAACCTCGCCCCCCAACCCCTTCCGTGCGCTACGCCAAAAGAGGGGAAAACCGAACAGCGATATCCATGGTAAACCGAATGAATTTAATCTTAGCTGAGCTTCACTGCATTTGAAAGATAACCGAATAGACCGCCCGCATCTCTCTCCCTTCTCTCGCTCCTCATCTTCCTCCCCGTGTAGCCCCCAGTGAAAGCCTCCCCATAGAGAAATAATGTAATAAAGAGCCAGCGAGTGCCACTGTTATTAGAAAGCTACCGCCGCCACAACAGTAGGCCTGATTTCTGATTTAAGCAGCAATTATTAATTTGAAGCACTGGCTAATTAAAAGTACAGCTAAGCGTTTAGCCTCTTGTTACAATTATTTTGGAGGATTGTAATTATATGGAGCTGCTTATCGCTCGCGTTAAGGCATTGACAGAGGGGGTGGAGATCTCCTCACATTTATTCGCTGGATTTCTCTGAGCTTGGACAAGATTGATGTGAGAAAGATAGTCGCCGTTCATCAGTAAGATACTGGGGTTTGTCTGTAGGGATAGACTCGCCTGAGGGAACAACCACTCTCTGTCGGGAATACTGCCTTTTTCTTTTTTGTTTTCTCCTACTCAGCTTTTTTTGTAACTATAACAGAGTACCTGTGAATATAAGTTGCGGTATCAAACTAGGTGCACTGCATTATGGGTATTCTGCCTTACAAGAAAATGATTGAGCAATGACTGGACACAAACAATGTAAGGATAATGTAAAGCTGCAATTCATTAAAAATAAACAAAAATCTGTTATTGAGCAAGTAAATAAAAATGAGTGTTAAAGTTTAGCGAAGTTTAGCGAAGTCACGGCAATGTTGCAACGCCTTTGAGCAGTTATTTGAAGTCCTATCTACTTAAATGTGAAAAGACTAAAATCTCATGCTAAAATCACAATTAAACAACATATGTTTGACCAACAATTAAACCTGACATCAACTGTATCATAACTTTTGTTTCTTAAGCTCAAATTGCGCCAAAAAAACAAACACATTTTTCTAGTGCTCAGTTTAGCAAGTGCCTCACGTGACATATCCTAGTTAAGATTGTCTTCTTACACTGCTATTATAATGCTAACCTTATAAAAAATAATTTCTAAATTGAGCTTTTGGGCCAGACTTCGCAGGAAATTTTAGCCGATTTTCAATAGACGTAAATACAAGTAAATAAAGTAACTACAATGTAAAAATTCTTGGTTGCATTGAAAAGTTTTTTAAATTTTAAATTTCTGGATTCATATAAATTTTAAATAACATTGAATTAGCTTTAGCAACAAGGAATTTTTACAGTGTAGTAATTTTACGTTTCTATCAAAGATGGCGATTGAGAGGCAAAAGTAAAAAAAATTGCAACTTTAAAAAGATTAAAAAATAATAAATATACTTGTATGCAAGTCAATGTTTATAAGCACTGCAGTATCTTTATAGTCACTGCATGAACTTCTAATCAAAAATCATATATCTAATCATATATCTACCAGTTTCACAGACAAGGTTTAAGGCTAATCCTAGACTAAATCACATGTTTGAGCTGTCTTATGTCAGTGCCATTGATTTGTCGTAATATGTACACCAGTAACTCTTAGGCATGTTTATAAAAGAGGCTTAAGCATCTTAATTTAACTAAGGCCTAGTCCTGGCTTTAGCTAAGCCTTGTATGTGATACCAGGCCTTAATGTTTCAGACACGTATCTATGTGGAGCAAGATTTTGAATCAGCAAGATTCCATCACGGATGGGGCTTCCCAGCACTACGCAATGAAAATATAAACCAAGCCACTGTTAAACTGTCATAACATACAAAGCTGTTGACAGTTGTGGCAGCCGTGAGGACAAGAACTTAAACATTGGACAAACACTGAGGCAGGGCTGGACAATATTATTATTAACCCTGCCGAAGAAAAAAAACAGCATAGACCAGCATAATTCCCATGCTGGTCTATGCTGGTTTGGTGCTGGTTTAGCTGGTGGTCACCAGCATACCAGCACCAAAACACAACATATTCTGGTCTTGCTGGTTATTCCAGCAGGGAAATCTGATTTAAACTCTTCTCTGCGTGCCCCAGAGTTGTTGAACCTAAACCCTTTTATCCAAAGCGACTTACAAAGTAGGCTATACATTAAATCAGTGCTAACACAATGCTCTAGTAGTATATTAAATCTCTAGCTGTTGACTTTATTTCCTGTTTATTTTTTCACAACTTATGCAACAAGGTAACTGAATGTAATGCAATTGGTGACTTTAATGTAATTGGTAATGAATTATTAAATATTAAACATTATTATCTTGTTATTGTTACGGTATGTGGGTAAAGAATGAAGAAGACAATGACGGATGACAATATAAACAATGACGGATGACAACATAAACGTTAATAAACATGTAATAGAAAACAACACACATCGCAGTAACGCAACTTAAACGAGAAGAGACAAAGACTTAAGAATGCAACTCTGCTGAAAAAAACAGCAAGACCAGCATATGTTGTGTTTTGGTGCTGGTATGCTGATGACCACCAGCTAAACCAGCATAGACCAGCATAATTCCCATGCTGGTTTGATGCTGTTTTTTTTCATGAGGTGCGATGAAGACATGATGATCAGGTGTGGGAGAGTGAGGGATTATGGGATATGGAGTCCAAGTGACGATGAAAGGAAAAACAAAGGCAAACAGGCAGGCAGACAGAAAAGGACTGAACAGTTATCAGTCTTGCGTCCAAAGATAGCCTATGATAGTTTTCTGACAGTGTCAGAAATTCAGCATGATCAATGCACAGTGTGTTTGCTGCTACGACCTGCGTACCAGTATTTGGTTACCATTCCCTGCTGAAAAAAAAACAGCATCAAACCAGCATGGACCAGCATGGGAATTATGCTGGTCTGCTGGTTTGATGCTGGTTTAGCTGGTGGTCACCAGGATGCCAGCACCAAAACACAACATATGCTGTGTCTTGCTGGTATGACCAGCATGGGATGTTGGTGCTAATGCTGGTTTGGTGCTGGTTTAGCTGGTGCTAATGCTGGTTTAGCTGGTGTTCACTAGCAAACCAGCACCAAAACACAACTTATGCTGGTCTTGCTGGTATGCTGTTTTTTTTCAGCAGGTTGGCATTGCGCTTACGTGTGACGCAGCTGTCGAAGCCTTCGATTCAATAGGTGTCATCATCGTACATGCTTGTCGTACCCAAGTTTAAATGCTCCATTATCGCACTGTCTGATCTTATAGGAATGCAAAAATCCTGCAGTGTATCCCGGGCTTAAGTGGGATCCCTTACGAAAATAAACCATGTTTTTTTTGTGGTAAAAGTGTTTTTTTTTGCATTGATTACTATTAACAAAACAATGGTTCCCTTTCAATACGGTTCACTTCGCATTGCGTCAGTTAGCTGACGCTATGGGGGAAACTCCTGTTTACTCCGTGACTGAAGCCTATTGGTTAACGTCTGTAGAAAATACAGACCAATGACGTTTGAGCCCGCGCGGGGCGTGGCAAACACGTCCCTATATAAGACGGGGAAATACGTCAGGAGCTCATTACTTTTCTCCTTCAGCGCGAACCTTCTCGCTGCTCCGAAGAAGAAGCCCTTACTCGCCGTCGATCTGAGCACTGCAGCGGATTACTACACGCCAGCGTGTTCCCCTGCCGCTTTCCGGCTGAGCATAAAGAGCGAATTTCGTCTAAAAGAGCGAATTTCATCTAAAAGAGCAGAAGCGCGTTGATATAATGTCGCTTCGGCATTGCGGCTCATGCTGTGGAGGATTTCCACAAAGAGTGCGTCATCTGTCTGGGTCCTGCCCACGCCGAGGCCGTACTCACCGAGGCGGGCTGCGCCCACTGCGAACGGCTTCCCATCGCGGTGCTGCGCTCCCGCCTCGACGTCTTCAAAAGGAAGGCTTCCCGTGCTCTCCCGCCTAAACAGCAGCGGAGCCGTGAAGCTGAAAAACGCCCCGAGACCGAGTCTATGCCGGCTCATCCCCCGCGTGCTCTGTCTCCCCGCCGTCACCCTGTCACCTTCGTCCATGAGGACCAACGCCCCCTGCCGAGTGCTAGCGGCATGGTCTCCTTTGGGTCCGGTGACAATGTGGATATGATGTCATCCTCTGAGGAGTTGGAGGATTGGGCGGCTTCGGATGACGACGCCCACGCCGCCGCCACCGCTGAAGAACCAACCGAGTCGCGTCCTCACGACTCTGAGCTCATCCGCATTCTGACGAAAGCTACAGCGGAGCTCGACATTCAGTGGTCGCCGCCGTCAGAGCCTCAACTCAGCCGGCTGGATGAGTGGTATCTGCAGCCCGGGCGCCGTCAATCATCCCGCCAACGACAGGCGCCGTTCTTTCCTGAGGTTCACCAGGAGCTCACTAAAGCCTGGCGTGCTCCTCACTCCACTCGAGCACAGAGCGCCGTCTCCCACGTTCTCTCCGTAGTGGACGGCGCCGACGAACACGGCTACACGAAGATGCCGCCGCTCGAGGAATCTGTCGCCGCCCACCTCTGCCCGTCTTCAGCCGGCGGATGGAGGGCGAAGATGAGCCATCCGTCAAAGCCCTGCCGTCTGACATCAACCCTGGCGTCAAAGTCATACACCGCCGACGGCAACGCCGCATCCGCTCTCCATACGATGGCGGTGCTGCAGGTTTACCAGGCAAAACTCCTCCGTGATATGGACGAGACAGGCCCGGACCCGGCAACCTTTAAAGATCTGCGCAGCGCGACTGACTTGGCCCTCCGCGCTACTAAAGTCGCCACTCAAGCGGTAGGAAGAGCCATGGCCAGCCTGGTTGTTTTGGAGAGACATCTGTGGCTGAATCTGACAGAGATCAAGGACTCGGATCGGGTTGCCCTTCTTGACTCGCCCGTGTCACCGTCGGGGCTCTTCGGCTCTGCTGTGGAGGGGTTCACCCAGCGCTTCACTGAGGCACAGAAATCGTCGCAGGCTATGCGTCATTTCCTTCCGAAACGATCCGCCTCAGCGTCTGAGACCGGCCGCCCAAAACCGCCGCCAACTCAACGCCCTAAGCCAGCGCCAGCTCAACCCCAGCAGAGAGCTGAACCGGAGGTCAAGCGCCAGCGTCCTGCACGATCGGCTGGCCCGCCTCGACGCCGCGGTCCCCGCCCTCGGATCACGCTGGACCCGGCGCCGCCGCCGCCTCCCTGAAGAGAGTCTGAGGAGGAAAAGAGGCTCTGGTCCCGCTTCGGCCGGCCCGCCCTCAAAAGTTCTGCGTGTCTCAGTCCCCTCGGGCGCTGGACACACCCCCGCTGTAACAGCGAAAAACAAATTTGTACTTTATCACAAAAAGAGCAAATTTCCTCCTCTGTACACACACACACACACACACAGCTTACCGTCCATAAGCATATCGACGCTCGCCGTCAAACTTCACGTTTGGCAATCCACCCCCGGTATGCCGGGTTGGATTCTAAACGTGATCCAACACGGTTATTCACTTCAATTCGCTCGGAGACCACCCCGGTTTCGCGGCGTTCTCTACACCACTGTCCCAGACGATCGCATGCAGATCCTCAGGGAAGAGGTGCGTTCTTTATTAATAAAAGACGCGATAGAGACGGTCCCGGCGGATCAAAGCGAATCAGGCTTTTACAGTCGTTATTTTCTCGTTCCAAAGAAAGACGGCGGCCTCAGACCGATATTGGATCTACGCGTTTTGAATCGCGCTCTTGCCAAACGGCCATTCAAAATGCTTACAGCCAGACGAATCATGGCGCTAATTCGACCGGGCGATTGGTTCATATCAGTTGATCTGAAAGACGCTTACTTTCACATTCCGATAGCACCACGTCACAGGCCGTTTCTAAGATTCGCGTTCGACGGGACAGCATACCAGTACAAAGTTCTCCCCTTCGGATTATCTCTGGCACCACGCACATTTACCAAATGTGCGGATGCGGCTCTCGCCCCTCTCAGACAGAGCGGCATCCGCATATTGAATTACCTCGACGATTGGCTTATTCTAGCCCAGTCAGAGAGGGAAATTATTGCGCACAAGACCGTTGTACTCCAGCATTTGGAGAATTTAGGGTTCAAAATCAACCTCCAGAAGAGTTTGCTTACCCCCACCCAGCGTATCGCGTTCTTAGGCATGACGCTCGACTCGTTAAAGATGTGGGCATGGCTTACACAGGAACGCGCGCTCACGGTCAGACGCGAGGCGGCATCGTTCAAAGCGGGTTCACATCTCCCTCTCAAACGATTCCAAAAAATGCTGGGTCTGATGGCAGCAGCATCCCCACTAATACCGTTGGGAATGCTGTTCATGAGACCGCTTCAGTTTTGGTTGAAAGCGAAAGTTCCGCCCCATGCTTGGTTGTCGGGCCGCTTATTAATCAAAATCACGTACAGCTGCGTGAAAGCGCTTTCGATATGGACATCCCCTCACCTTTTCCTCTCGGGCACGGAGCTCGGCTCCGTGAGCAGGAGGAAAGTGGTGACTACGGATGCGTCTGCGACGGGTTGGGGCGCGCACTGCGACGGCGAACCCGCCTTTGGCACGTGGAACAACCAGTTGTCTCAGCTACATATCAACCACCTCGAGATGTGGGCGGTTATCTTAGCACTACGACACTTTCGACCGAAACTCCAACATCAACACGTTCTAGTGCGGTCGGACAGTATGACGGTGGTCTCATTCATAAACCACCAAGGAGGGCTGAAATCTCGCTCCCTATCCAGGCTGGCGAAACGGCTTTTATTGTGGGCTCACGCGAATGTACGCTCGTTAAAGGCGACTCACGTACCGGGTGTAGCCAATACGGGTGCAGACATTTTCTCACGCAGCGGTCCGCCGCCGGGAGAATGGAGACTGCATCCTCAGACGGTCGAGAAAATATGGACCGTCTTCGGCCGAGCGGAGATCGATCTGTTTGCATCCGACGAGAACGCGCATTGCCCGATCTTCTTCTCGAGACACCACGATGCCCTGTCGCAAGCATGGCCGGCGTGTCTTCTATATGCTTTTCCTCCGGTGGCTCTGTTACCACAGGTCCTGCTGAGGATAAGAGAGACGAAATGCGCGATAATTCTGATCGCCCCGCTTTGGCACAATCAACCGTGGCTCCCCGACCTATGGCAGCTGATAACATCAGCACCATGGCCAATACCGCTGAGGAAAGACCTCCTATCTCAGGCGAGAGGGACGATATGGCATCCACAGCCGGAGCTATGGAATCTACACGTTTGGTTTCTGAACGGCAACCGTCACGCCTTTCAGGACGAGTGCTAAATACTCTATCAGAAGCTAGGGCCCCATCTACCAGGCGCCTTTACGCTCAAAAGTGGTCTATTTTTTCTGATTGGTGCACGACAAAAAACTTAAACCCAAACACCTGTGAAGTGGAGCATATTCTCTCCTTTCTACAGGCAATGCTGGACAGCGGTTGCGCGCCCTCGACGCTTAAAGTATATGTGGCGGCAATAACGGCGAATCACGCCCTTATCGCCGGTCACACCGTGGGAAAACATGACCTTGTCATTAAATTTCTCAGAGGCGCTCGCAGACTAAACCCACCGCGACCTAACACGGTCCCGTCCTGGGATCTGTCCACAGTTCTGAAAGCGCTGCGCGGTCCCCCTTTCGAGCCCCTCGAGCAGGCTGACCTGCGCGCTCTCTCGTTTAAAACCGCTATCCTCCTGGCGTTGGCATCGGTTAAACGAGTGGGCGATTTACACGCGTTTTCAATTGACCCGTCGTGTCTGGAATTCGGTCCTAACGACAGCAAAGTGATCCTTAGACCGAGAGCGGGATACATTCCTAAAGTTTTGACCACGCCATATAGAGTTCAGGTGGTTTCACTTCTCGCCCTCCCACCGGCGGACGGCGAACAAACCCCGAACACGCTTTGCCCCGTCAGAGCGTTAAGAATATACACGGACCGTTCTGCCTCATACCGCAAGTCAGATCAGCTGTTCGTAAGCTTCGCGCAACACTCTTTAGGTATGCCGCTCACTAAACAGAGGCTATCTAAATGGATCGTCGAAGCCATTGCTTTAGCTTACGCCTCCCTGAATGAACATTGTCCTGTCGGTTTGAAAGCGCACTCCACGCGTGGTATTGCTTCATCGTGGGCTTGGTCTACGGGGATTTCTATTTTTGACATTTGTAATGCGGCCGGCTGGTCCTCGCCGTCTACGTTTGTCAGATTTTATAGCCTGGATGTCCCTGCCTTACAAGCACAGGTCTTATCGGCTTAATGTTCACGCGACTGCGTTTCTGTATGCCTTCACGGTGCGCTGCGAGCTCACCGTCATGGCTACCTATTAATAAATCATGCACAAGCTCGCGGCGCGCTCAGGAACCCGCCGCCTCGTGCTCTATTATATATGCATCATGGTGCGTTTAGAAACTTCACTGTATGCGTATTAACTGTCTCATATATGGTGCTTTCACTTACGCTCGCTAGAGCTATGTACACGCTGGGTATAGGGCCACATGCAGTGTCTCTCCGGTAAGGGCACCTCAGCCCGTTGTGTATGCACGGCGGGATGGGATTACGTTCCCCCATAGCGTCAGCTAACTGACGCAATGCGAAGTGAACCGTATTGAAAGGGAACGCTTAGGTTACTCACGTAACCCCGGTTCCCTGAAATAACGGGAACGAAGCATTGCGTCGCTGGCCGTGCTACAAACGTCTACGCAGCGAGTGTTATTCGGCTGCGCGCTTCAGTCGAATAATAATGAGCTCCTGACGTATTTCCCCGTCTTATATAGGGACGTGTTTGCCACGCCCCGCGCGGGCTCAAACGTCATTGGTCTGTATTTTCTACAGACGTTAACCAATAGGCTTCAGTCACGGAGTAAACAGGAGTTTCCCCCATAGCGTCAGCTAACTGACGCAATGCTTCGTTCCCGTTATTTCAGGGATCCGGGGTTACGTGAGTAACCTAAGCGTTTTTGAAAGCAATGGTTTTCAAAACTATGGTTATTTCGTTTACTACAGTAACCATGTTTTTTTACTGTAGTAAAACCAGGGTTAATTTTCGTAAAGAGACACTGTTAAACAGCCTCATATAACCTGTCGTAAGCACTGACACAACTCCATTACCAAAGGGTTATTTTAAATCTGGCATTCCCCATACAACTATACCACAGCCAACAGAAACATTCACCCAGACCAGAGTCTCGTCTTTAGGATGGCAGTTTGTAGGAGAACAGGAGGACTCTTTCAGATTAATGAGCCCGGCTGACAGTAATTGCTAGGTGCCGGGTTATCACCCTGACCACTGGCATCATTTCCCCCGTAGGACTCCTTTCCATTTCCTCAAGGAGGCCATTGTTTGTGCTCATATTAGCAGTGGCTCAGCAGGACGGCTGAAGTGCTGCTTGCACAATGGAGGCTAAAACGCACTTCACCTTTCTCAAACCGCCATTGTCACTAACTTTTCTGATAGGCCTTCCTTCAGGGCAGAGCTGATTAGTGATGGACTCGACTCTTAATGTCTAAAGGGCACTAAGACCGCCTGCGGTATTTGGGTATAATGGTAAAACTTTACAATACGATTGTATTTATTAACACAAGTAAACATGAACTAGCAAAATAGTTTTTCCACTGTTTATCATCTACAATTGTTCATGTTAGTTCATTGTGCATTAACTAATATTAAAAAATACAACTTTAGGTGTATTAGTAAATGCTGAGAATCCCCTTCATTGAATCATAGAAGAAACAATACGACTCAGTGACCTGTGATAACGTTTCACTTTTTCTTAATTGCTTCATTTGTTTAATCGCCTTCGTCTTGTGCTGTCTCTAATTCTCTCTATCTTCTTTTTGCCACGGCTCTTTCAACTAGCAATACACGGGATCCGTGATTAACTGCGTCAACCAATTAGAAAGCATGTCTGGAGTCTGAAATGTCATGTCATGAATATTGCAGGAAGATCTCCGGCACGTTTCCAAGACCTGACCCAATTTAGAAAACAGTCCACCGTGTGCATCGCAACGTCGGTTCTGCGCCCACAACAACACGGCCGTTGTCAGCCTCAGTGGGAATTACAACAGAGACAAACAGACATCAGGAAGGCCTCCAAACAAATGTCAATTTTCCGTGTCATGTCGACTGTAAAAACTGATCTGAGCGCAGTAACATTCAGAGGCGTTGAACGGCGCGTTCGGCAGACTGCATAATCGAGAGAGGAAATTACGGCAGCTGCACGTCGATTATCCCTTAATGGGCACCGACTTCAAATTAATGTCTTCTTCATGTTCCATATTTCACATTCACATCGAGAGGAATTTACCACAATTACGATGTAATTGGAGATCTGCGGCTGAAGTTAACGGCATACGGGGTGCGTTTAAAAACTTACATCTAATCTTAGTCTATTTTGAGTTGCTGGAGTTAAATTCAGGATGGTAATTTATAGGAAGATTGGCTGTGCGGCTGCGTTGCGTAAGCCAAATAGAACGAAATGACTGTGTTGCTGAACAGGAATAAAACACGATCAAAATAAGCAAACAAACATGTAAATAAACCCTCATAAATGTAGCTGTCTAAATGCCAGGTAGGCTGTATCTGCTTTAAAGAAACATGTATATTATATCTTGCTTTGAAGCTCGGCTGTCATTTTGAGACACGTAAAGCGCTTTTAACCCCTGGCCTGTAATTATGCACAGGCAGATCTCGGCTGCAGCGGGGAACAGAGGGGGAGATGGAGATGTTGATGAAGTGTAAGTCGGCAAAGGTCGACAGGCCTCTGAATAACCACATATGAGCCACATGTTCATCTGACGTCTGTCTGATAACATAAGCTAAACATCACACTCCTAACCAGAGGAGACTCTTAAGTGAATCTCAACAAAACTGTCAGGATCATTTTTACCCAAAATCTTAAGGAAAATGTAGGAAAGTTAAGACCTAAAGAAACTTAGACCTATTTGTACTTTTTTATTTGGATATCGTTGGGATCATGCGTTTCAATACAGGACTTCCCAGTAGCCTTGTTTTACAAATCCAAGTTCTCACATGAAAATATTAAGTGGCGCACCACAAGTTTGTTTAGCAAAGCTGCTAAAGACGAACATATTTTTTTTATTCCACTGCGCTACTTTTCCATTGGCTTTGGAAAAGACATGCTTGACCATTACACACACATCTCGCCTTTTTTTGCAGTCTTGCGCAGAAGCTGTGACTTTTAAGACGTCGTGTAAACCTAAAAGAATTTCAACTTTTGCATGCAGTGAAGTTCGTCTATTTCAGGTCCACAACAGTGGACCATTCAGGAAACCCTGGAGGCGGGACAAGCAATGCAAGGTTTGCTTAAAGTAGCAAGTTGGTATCACAATTTCCTTCATTTTTTATTTTGTTTTTATTTATTTTATTTAAACCAAGCATGTGTTTTGGGCTACCCAGTCTCATGAAATTATGTATGTATTTGTCCTATTTTCTTACCATTGTCACTTCGATTTAGGGTGAGATTTACATAAAATAACATCCTTACCCAAACCCAACTCTAACCCTAACGCCAGGTGACAATGGGTTAAAAATCAGAAAACATAAAAACTAAATCAGAAAAAATAGTATAAACCAATACTTAAAATGACACCCTAACGCAAACACCAAATCTAACCCTTAACTGAAGCGACAATGGTGTGAAAATAGGAAAAAGCAGTTGAGTAACCAATACGTGACAATGACACACAAACACAAATTCGTGACACGATCATGAAAAAACGTGGAAATTCGTGACAGTATCACGAAAAAGAATAAAAAATTTACGTGACTATAGGTATGTAATTTCGTGAGACTGGACTGGTTTTGGGGACAGTCGTTGCCTAATGTCTTGCGGCCGGCAGGTTGCGACTGAGGTTCCCTTGGGCAAGGCAAGTTGATGTTTACAAATGTTAATAATAAACGACAAGTTATTTTAAGTTTTGTATTTCTTCCCCCTAACTGTCCCGAAACGAATAGTGAATTGAAAACCGAGGTGCGTACCGAACCGTGAATTTTGTTTACCGTTACACCATTAATGCTTTGTGACTGTAATCGTGGGTTCACACCAGCCGCGTTTGAGGCGTCAAATTCGCATCTACCGCATCTAGTTTGCCGCTTGAACATTTTGAATTTAATCGCTTCATTTGCACATGAAAGCCACGCTGAAATTCTAGTCATTCACGCAAAAATTTAAATCATGGATTCTGCGACTCCGCTCACTTCCTGTAATCACGTCACTACTAGAGTAAGCTCCTGATTGGTTAATGCGGCGCGTTTTTTTCCGCCAAAGTTCACATATTTCAACTCGCGTGTTTGCCTAGACGCGTCTACGCATCTTCAATTCAATTTCAATTCAATTTATTTATATACCGCTTTTCACAATTGTTAATTGTTTCAAAGCAGCTTTACATAAATAGATGTAGGGAAAAACACAAGAATAATCGATAAATAATATAGGAAGCAGAAAACAGCGGCTAAGAATAAAACGTACAAGCTAGCGTAGTAATAATGTAACGTATACAGTAAAGTGCTAAGTTAAGCCAATGTTGGCTGACTCTCCAGGGGATGAAAAAACTCCCTAGGAGAAAAACCCTGTTGGAAAACTCCTGAAGGAGAAAAACCCTTGAGAGAGATACATATATATTTATATATATAAACACGATAGGGATATGAAACCGGTAAGCGAATTAAACTGGTTCAGCCAGTGGTCGTTGGTCAGGCATTGTTGGTCAGGCATCGGCTGGGCATCACGTTGAAGGTCTTCACATTGACTTAATATTGAAATCACTCACGCTTGACGCCTCTACCGGTGCTGGTGTGAACGCAGCATAACACTGCAACACATGAGTATAACATCTACCATTACTGTCTCTCTGGATATATTTATAGTTACTGTTATAGTTACATTGTAATCCTCTGTGCTACATGGTTTTGTTTTTCTGTAATATATTTGTATTTATTTGTGTATTTATTCTGTTTCCTGTAATATAGTTTTTGTATTTATTAATTTATTGTTTGCTGTATTTCAGTAATTAAATATGAATCTAAAAATACTCTGGGCCGGATCTGCGCTGAAGGCAGCAGCTCCGGTGTGGATACGGCCCAGAGTCTTCTGCTGTCTGGGAATGAGGTAAAACAATTCACTCACTGAGAACCTGCAGAGGACGAATTGTAATGTTTGGTACTATAAAACAAAGCAGTCGACTTTCTGGAATTCTAATATCCATCTCATTCATTTCATCTGTCTTGTTAAGATAAGCAAATCTTTCACTTTTATAAACTGTTTTACAATGTAAAGGTAATGAGATTACACAAACAAACTATAAAAACCAGCTCCATCAATACCAAGAACGATAAGCATCAAAGCAGAAAACCAAACAAACAGAGGAGATTTTAAAGATCTTTACGCTTTAATTCTCAATTTCTTTGAACTGGTTTCAGCATTTGTTAATCAGTATGGTTTAAACATTTCCCTCTGAGGCTGCTGTGTTTTGCAGAACAAGACGCTAAAAAACAGCCAAATACCGAACAACAATTTCCAATCATCGACCGGCAGCCTGTTGTCATTTTCAGTCCCAAAGCTTTTAATTGGGGTACAATTTCAAAGGAAACCCACTTGAAGAGAACTCAGGGTCCACTAGCGTGTCTTTAATCATGCTTTGTTCAACATTGCATGGCGATGAAATTGTTCCTGATAGACTGCAAATTACACTGACTGCATAGAGACAAAACGACTTCATGTTTAGCGAAAAGCCAAACGGCTACGATACAAGCTTGATGTTTAGCAGCCGCATGCTGTCAAAAGCATTGTCTATATGTCCAACTGTGAGAGTCCATTTAGCTTGACTACTCGCATGTTAACTTGACATGACCAGACGCGAAACGCAACAGGAAAAATAACTGGGTAATAATGGACTATTTAATCTAACATTTGTTAAGTTCAACGTATATACTTTCTTCTATGCGTGGTTTCAGTATCTCCCTCTAAAGGGTTTGTCGAAATGAAAATAAAACTTGTTTCTGATATACGTTAGGCCATTCCTTGGCCGTGTTCCTGGATTCTGTGTTACGTATGTCACATGATCATCTAATGTAAATACAAAACTGTAGATCATGCCTGGCAGTACGCTCAAGTCGAAATGTATGTCGTCTCTCTTGTGGGTGTAAGGGTTCACCTCTGTTGCGCTGACACGGGCGCTGGCATCCCCCACACATAAATAAACACGTCTGTCAAGGCTGCTGAAAACAAATGTGGTTGCAGTCACGTCTAGACGACCACAATGACTTCATAAGCTATATTCTTCCACACGAGTCCAGCCAAACGCGAGCACATTTCTCCAGAAGAGGCATCTAACACGCTTATCCTCTGCTTATAAAGTTTCATTGCACAGTGAGGAAAACATGCTTGTTGATTTGATGTTGACATAGAGCTAAAATGCGCTGCAGTGCTTCTTGCAATATCTAGCTGAGATTCAATTATTTATAAATGCAATGGCACAATATGCACAATAATGATTAATTTAAATACTGGAATAGCCTATAGACGGTTTCAGCAGTAACAACATAAACATGTGGCTTTCGTGGTCATCACGTAACTTCCGGTAAACTCTGCGAAGAATAAATAACAACAAAGTCATTTTAAAGTAGTTTATTTAGGCAAGTTTATTTGTATATTTATATAACAAGCAAAATAAACAACACGTAGATTACATAGGAACCCAAAACATTCAACCCTATATCACGAAATTGCGTGACTATTTCACGCAGTGACACAGAAAGCGTGACATGGTCACGCTCAAACGCAATTTTGTGATACTGGGTTGAAACATTTGTTATTTTCGCCGAGGTATTTGTTTAAGAGTTCAGTTACAGCAACAAGTCAGACCATTAAACAAACAGAAACCGGAAGTAAAGTTCGAACCAGACGCTTATTGCGTCACCACACGTAGCCCGATGAAACGGTCTATACCAATAAACTAAAATAAAAAAACTCTAAAATATATAAAAATATTGGGGTACTGATATTGACTTATATTGAATTTTACGCAATATTTAATAATTAAATTGAATTAAAGTGAATTGTATATTTTTTAACATGGCCAGTGGAATCAAATCGTATATATGGTTTCATCACGTGCGTTGTCGCAGTTACGCGTCTGAACCGAAGTGAACTTTCGGTTTGTATTTATTTGTCTATCAGTCTGACTAGTGGCTAAACTAATCTCTAAAACAAATACGTTGTCAAAAAATAAAATGTTTTGGTTTGGTAAAGATGAGGGCAGACAGCGGGCATGGATCACAACTGCGGAAAGGTTTGGCAGCCAGGTAAGAATTCAAGGCCCTGTACCTAACATTAGGGTGACCATACGTGCCAATCTTCCAGGACGCGTCCTGGCCAGGATTTCGGGTGCGTCTTCCGAAAGTCGTATGTTTTGACCGCATATGTCATAGAGGATTATTATTATTATTAAAGAAAAGCAACTGTTACATTTTAAGGTAAGAATGAAACTACGATTGTATGTCTTCTGTTTTTAACTGAATGGCATATGCGGTCAACAAATACGACTGAAGATGCACCCAAATCCTGTCCAGCAAGCGTCCGGGAAGAATGGGACGTATGGTCACCCTATCTAACATTGTATACATTAATTTGAATGTATGTTAGCTCAGTAATAGTTGATATGTGTTAGATATGATGTATGAACGAAGTTAATTTACTTGTATTTCCCTTGTTATCAGAAATAAACTATAAACTGTAAAATGACTTTGTAGTTATTGATTCTTTGTGGAAGCTACCAGAAGTTAAGTTTACTCCACAAAAGCTGTTTGTTTATGTTGTTGCTTCTGAAACCGTCTATTGTAGTTTTGTCTGATTTGTATTAAAGACGCAAAGAAAATGTCTGGATGTGCAGAGGGAAACTGAGAGATGGGGGTTTACAGCGAGTTTCTTTGATCTCTTATTCCAGCACGGAAACGAAACCTTAGGCCATTCAATCCCCATTTCTGTCATGTGGGCAAAAATCTAACAGGACCAAATTTCAAATTAACTTTAAAAATAATGAACTTCTGGGAAATACATTTCTGATTGCTTTCAGTTGCAGGAATCATTACATTTCCTCAAATTCATTTCATCACATTGTTGATTTAATTATTTGATGTAGGCTAGACACGATTAAAATAATTTCTATTAAAAAAGCGCTGTTTGATGTGGGCTAGACATATTTGGAGTATAGCTTACACTTGAAAAGCACAATAAATAATTAAAAAAACGAATGATGAAATATTACATCATTTGGATTAGTTTATTTAATTCTTTTGATATATTATAAACTAAATTTCCTCAAAAATTTACTCAAAGGAGTTTGTACACCATATACAACAAGAAGACAATCCACACAGTATCCGCGGCGTGAATCCTATAATCCCAAATCCTGATATTTCCTATATCCCAGCAATAACAATTTGTGTTTCTATATGTTCTAACACTTCTGAACAGTTCCCATGGAAATGGGGCACCTGCAGGCTATTGTGTGATGATACATACGAATTTCACACACCCCTGAATTCACACTCAATGCAGCAACTGAAACTGTGCTAAATGAGGATTTACAGGTAGATATGGAAATCCCATTATTGAACAAACAGGCGATATAGATTAAAGTCAAAAGAAACCCACGACTATTTTAAAGTTCAATAACCCGGAGGTATCGCTTAATTACGGCAAACACTAGCAATCTATAAATGAGACAAAGCTCTTGTCTGACAACAGAAACAAGAGGATACAGCCACAGTCAATCACAGCCTGCCATCACTGAGATAATGGAAAATACTATTAGACAGAAAAACCATGAGGGACACGGGTTTTATCACAGCTTCACTCTCATTCACACTGCAATAATGTTCATTTCATTACAGCTGCTTCAGACTCATACTAATCCCAACAGCTGCAGAGGTGTTAAACATTATTAATTATATATCAGTGTCCGGTTCATTTCCTGTTGATTACATCTGGGGCTGACCATATGATGATATATAGCCACTGTCTGATAATAGAAACATGTCAAGTGATAAATGGATACTGATCAGAGTACCCATAAGTAGGTATTTACGTGCTTTACACGGAGAAATGCAAACACAAGGGAGGATGATTCCTAAAGATATTAAGACAAGAAATAACTTAATGCAAACAGTATAATGCAAAATGGATTTTTATGTTTCAGAAAAAAGGTAAAAAAGCTGTCCATGATGGTCCCCTTTATTAAAGTCTTAATATGTACCATTTATGTACATATATGTATAGCTTTGAGGTACCAATCAGTACTTATCCTATCGGTACAAAGGAGTACTTTTTGAAAGGTACCACCCCAGGATTTGTACTTTTTTTCTGAAAATGTGAGAAACATTGAAACTTTGAGGTAACACTTCACAGCATCTCTGTTACACGTTACATGTAATCACTAAAGTAATAACAATAAATTGTGCATGATCACATGCAGTGTTGGGGGTAACGCATTACAAGTAACGTGCATTATGTAATAACATTACTTTTCTCAAGTAACAAATAAAGTAACCCATTACTTCATAAATGTACACATTTTTTGAGTTACTTTTTTTAAAAAAGTTATGCGTGTTACTTTTCATTTGAATTAATCAGATAGAAAAAATAATGAGCGGTAACAGTTTGAAATGAAGATGGCAGGCCAGAGGTGACATTTTTGCGATGGAAATATGCAATTTCTGAGTGCAGAACTTCTCAGTCATAAAACACCTGCAAGGCCTGAAAGAGATCAGTAAGAAGTAAGAAAGAAAAAGTAAGAAATAGTAGCACAAAAGTAACATATTACTTTCCATGCAAAGTAACTAGATAACGCAATTAGTTACTTTTTGGGGGCCTAAATTAAAGACACACTATGCAGTTATTTTACCTTAATATAACAGCTTCAAAGATATTTCAGTGGTAAACAAAGTCATAGTAGGGCGAATCATCCTCCTGTTGAAGCTCGGGGAGGACGCCGCTACCAAAACCAGCAAGGCAAGCTTGAGAGAACCGCCCCTGACAAATCTCGCGAGAATCACGACTTGCTTTATGGCAACGGCGTCACACACGTTAGGCTTGTTTGGCTTCGTGTGGCGCTGCGGGAGCCGACCGCCGGATGACGTCAAAGTGCCACGAGAATGATCCGACACGGCGCTTTGGCGTCATCCGGCTGTCGGTTCTTGCAGCGCTGCATGATGTCGATCAAGCCTATAACAACAACTACACGCGTGAATTTAAGACGTGAGGCTAAAAAAGTTAAGAAAGCGCGTTCGGAAGAGAGTAGGAAAAGAGAATCTGACCACGTTAGGAACCGGACAAGAGTCCCACTCGGTCAGGTTTTTACTCGTTGGCGTGAGCTAAAAGACAGCACTGGATAGGATGCTGATCTGGCGATCTTGTTGATGGACTAGTAAGTTAATCTCTTATTTGTAAACTTGTTTGCGGTCTATGTTGTATGTTGTTGCGCTTGCTTGTAGTATGTCATGTGATTATCATGACAACAGTTGTCAATATCTCACATAATTATCAGGACATAAATAAGCCTAGAGATTGTAAATAGTGTAAACATGCACAATTTGCAAACTATTATGATAAATAGCAATAATCATGTATAGTGACATTATAGCGAACAATGTTATGAAATAATGCAATGTACACAATTAACTTTGTCATGGCATTTTGTAATGTTTATTTGTGATTTAGCTGCAATCATGTAAAAACGTTATAAGCTAGCAAACGCGGTACTTTATTATTATATGCCTCTACACTTGGAATAAACTTCTTATTATCCTATTACCATCATCTGTAGTTTAGTAGACTATAAAGTAGCCTAATATTTGTATAGAATTGTGAAACATTACCTGTTCATTATCTTTGGAGTACTAGAGTGGGAAATTACGACAGTTGCAAGTATTCTCCAGTGACTCTAGGGGTCGCTGTTTGACAAAAACGCCGAAATGCATAGAGCGGCATTAATATTGTAATGCATAACTTTTAAAAGTAACTTTCCCCCAACTTAATCACATGCAACTAACCCCAAACCAAATCCTAATTCTAATGTCTTCTTTTCACGCTAAATTTGAACACGACTGTCGGAATTCGCCCCCTACTGACGGTTGTAATGAATTTTCGGTTTGATCATACATTTGTGCCAACAAGGAAGAGAAATACTTTATTTCTGGTTGGCAGGTCGCATGTGGTCTAGTCGCTCAAGTTCAATTTTTTAAATGCATCCAAAGCTTGTATCGAATTCGAAATGATCGCATCCGCAGATAATCGCAACCCCACGCAGCCCTTGAACCCTATAACCCTCCATAGGAAATGAATGACTTCAGGTTTATCAGCCGTCGTTTGTCGTGTGCCTTGGAAAGGTGGCATAACCTTATAGTACACAATGTTAATCTTTATAACTTGGTACTTAATTGCATTATTACACTGTAACAGTGACACTGTAAAATAAAATGTAAGCAAACTTGATTGTAACTGATGTGTATATTGGGTATTTTACAATGCCATTGTGGCTCGTTGAATTTGATTTTTGAGTTAAAACAAAACGTTTTATAATATTAGTTTTACTGTTTTGAATCCTTCTAACTTAATTGTTATATAATCTGAAGCTGTTGTTGCATTTATGCCAGGTTTATCATTTGTTATGAATAATAACATATTTTGGTTTGCAATCATCATGTTTCAAATTGAAGAGAAAATAAACTATATATATATTGCTTCCATTTTTAGCACCCACTTATTTTATCCACATAAACATTGATAACACAAGTGCTTTTTTAACAAATGCACAATTGATAAAGTTATTTTAATAAAACATTTCCCTGTCTCTTAAAATACAAATGATAAAAATCTAAATCAAGTTGAAACAATATCAAAATGTAAAATTTCTTCTGCCCTATGTTTTGTCACATTCAATTCTCATGAAAGATCAACCCCCTATTCCATCTTTCTGTGAAACGCATCATTTCCTGAGGCCGAATGTGAGCGTTCACATGAAGAGGGAGAGCTGGGTAATCAGGGCCTTTGAAGAGAAGATAGGACTGAGGTTTCTGAGGGCAGCATGCCAGACGCTCCAGACGCTCTCTCTCTCTCTCTCTCTCTCTCTCTCTCTCTCTCTCTCTCTCTGCTTCCGTCCTTTAAAGCGATGTCCCCTGAGAGAGGCCGAGCACTACAGGAGGATATTGCCTCAAACATCAGCAGGAGCCACCGCCTTTCTCTTATTAGTCTCCAGTCTCCCGTCCCCTCGCATAAATATGCCAAGAACTCCATCCATTTTTCACTCTCGGTGTCAGCGTGAGGCCCGCCATGAGCCGAATCACACGAATTACAACACTGTAGTGGCAAGACCCGTAACCGTGGGCTTCTACCAATAATGTGATGAAATGATGCATGTTTATTTATAAAATTATCTCTAATGGACTTTGAGGGCCGCGGTTACGAAGGGTTATTTAACCTGTATTTATTTCGAGAAGACAGATCCTTGCATTTCAATCAACAATTTGATGCACTCTTGTGCATGAGGACAATTGGAGTATCTGTTGGTTTAGCCTGCGATAACACTGTATGAAAACGAATACAGAAACGAGGAATGGAAAGTTCAGAGATTATGCAGTCAAAAACAAGAGCGGGCTCAACACAACTTTAAGGTCCGTGGGGGGCTCAATCCCATTGGACAAATGTGTGAAAAAGTTAGCTGAGCAGACTTGCCTTGAGTAGTAAGCGTTTCGCTAGAAAATAAACAACTTCACTGAAACATTGATACTCCGTGGCCTTTTAAAAGCTCTTCACATTTTTCCATTCTACTTCGTCTAAATTTATCTAAATAACTGCTCACCAAACAAGGTCATTAAAGATCAATGCCACCCGTGCTTGAATGCTTTTTTTAACAGATGAACAGTGAATTGAGATTTTTAAAACACTTGATTAGGCTGTTTACACGTGGGTTGCATTTACTAGCAAGTGAGGAGCTTAGCGAGGAGACTCTGTTGTAAACAGGCCGTGAAGCGATGACATTTATTTTGGGTGGAAAAACACACCGAATTCGTCAAAGAACACAGGAGAATGGTTTTAATGAGGAGAAACTCTGCGTAGACGGTCTAAATGAGTCTATAAAGTTGGGGCTGTCAGCCTCAATCAACGCATTTAAGATGACATTGTACAAGCATTTCCTCTATGTCATGTATTCAGTCCCAAATCCCAGAACGACCCCGGAATCTACGCTTAACTGAGACTGAGTGCTTTATTCACTTTGATCAAAATGTATTCCAGCCAAACATTTGTTTTGATATAAAATTTAATTAAAGGAAATATACTAAAGAAACAGTCCTTACTGATGAAACTCATATTGACTTGAGATCTTTCTTGACTTTTGTTTTAAGCATTAAAAACATCAGATTAGGGTGTAGCCAATGCTGTCACATTTTTTCACCTGTTGGAGCCAAGAGTTTCCTCCACTTTTAGGGTTAGCAATAAAAAAATCTGTAGTGTATTAAAAAAAATCCTGCTGGAGCTTTCTGAAGCACCCAGAATTCATTTGATCCCAAATCCCACCCCAGAGCAAATGGTAAAACACCACATTCGTCCAAAACCCGAGTTATCAGATCTTGAACCTGCTGTTAAGTTTTCAAACAACTAAATTTAGATAAGCAGGCCCACACAAATGGATTTCAAAATATAACGTGGTATTCTTGACGGAGACAAAACTGCAAAGGAAAATCTTAAAAGAAAATCTTTCAAAGAAACACAGAGTGAATAGGACACACACAGTTTTGTTTCCTTAAGCACTCGAGTCTATCTTAATAAAAAGGAATTAGCTCTTAATTAAAGGATTTGGTTTTATCACAAAATAATTAACGGATAGAAGCCGACATCTTCAATAAAGACAAGTCCAGGACTTTGAAATCTCCTAAGTCAGCCCCGTATAATCACTAACGTTACTTCATAAAGGTTTCGTTCTTTGAAATGGGGTACAAAATGTTCCTATTCTCAGAGGGCAAAGCTGCAGACTGTGGGTCTGAATGCCTAATTTGAGCGAGTGGCAGATGACCAAGAAGGGTTGACAGAAACTCCCATACAGACTTTAATCTGTATGTTACTAAACATGTCTGGAAAGGTGCCTTGACCCTGAATACCCACAAATGGGTCAATTCCAGTTCTAATGGACTAAGCTAATAAGCACAACTGTTCCCTTGAGAGGCGTGTTAAAGCCCTATCTTATATCTCAAACTCTTTAAGCCCTCTTAAGGGCTCTTTATAGTTATGCGTAGGTCTTACGGTGTAGCCTCAACGTGTCGGTTTTCATACTTCTGCGTCGCCGTCCGCTTCAACGTGCAATTACACATGCAGTCTGCTAGTACTTTAGGTAGTATCCACGCATGTAACCCACAGTAGCAGTGCAACAGTGAACAATTTTTAAAACAAGAGGATGTTTGGAGAAGGATTACTGGATCAGATAGGCCGTGTCAATAGTAAGTCCCTCTGACAGAGCTTTCTTTCTCTCGGATACCGATCTGTAGTAAGGTCAAGAGTTCATAAAGGTCACGGTCGTGTGGAAAGTTACAACTACAGGCCCCTGTGAGCAACCAATGGCCTGCCAAGTCCTTTGACCCCAAGGGCCCCTTTGTGCCAAAACTTAATACTGTCACTAATCTTCAGATAATGACTCTCTTACACGTCACTGAGTAGAAGAGGAGGCAGTTTTCACAAAAGCAATGATGACAGGGAATGACCAGAACATATTGAAATAATTTATACACTTTTAAAAAGTCTTAATATGTACCATTTAGGTACAGATACAGTATGTATACATTTGGTACCATTATGTACCTTTGAGGTACTAACTCTTTAGGTGTACTTTTTAAAAGGGTACCGTTACTGCTGCAATAACAGCCAGGGACAATTTTTCTGAATGTGTATATTTGTCCTGAAGTATTTTTGGTTTTCTTTCTGGGCTTTCTTGACAGCTGTTATTGCTATAAAATATTAAGTTTTGGTTTTGATAGGGTCTTTTTCTTTCTTTTTTAGAGTTAAATCACGCTTGTTTCTGGAGAAAGTGACTGTAAATCACGCAATAGTTGAATGAAAAGTCCGCCATTACCGTTGTATTCCAATTATCTTTGTGTCAGGATGACTTTGTTTGTTGACCCAAGGAACATACAAGGATACATTTTAAATAATATTCACACTGCTCTTTGGCATTCAGGTAAAGCATATTAAAAAAAAAGAAAAAATATCCACTCCACCGTGGATATGTAATCATATTTGTTCATGTGCAATTTCAAATTTATTTCATCAAGGTGCATTGCTCCAGGTTTGATGTTGATTCAGCGAACACCTTGATTCTCATGTATCAAGTAACAATGCACATGTCTAGTCTCAATATGTAAGCTATTTGTTTTGTGTTTGTCATACAAACAAGAATTATCAAATAATGATAGAGTTTTCATTTCTGTGTGAACATGTAATCTCCATAAACTTTAAAGACAAGATTTATTCAAGTATCAGTGCCATATTAACACAACTATTTGGACCACAAAACCAGTCATAAGTCATGATTTAATTTTTTTTAAATGATGATTAATATATCATCTGAAAGCTGAATAAATAAGCTTTCTGTTGATAGGATAGGACAATTATTTGGCCAAGATACAACTATTTGAAAATCTGAAACCTGAGGGTGCAAACAATCAAAATATTGAGAAAATCGCCTTTAAAGTTGTCCAAATTAAAGGATTAGTCCATTTTCTTAAAAACAAAAAAAAAAACATCCAGATAATTTACTCACCACCATGTCATCCACACTGTTGATGTCTTTCTTTGTTCAGTCGAGAAGAAATTATGTTTTTTGAGAAAAACATTCCAGGATTTTTCTAATTTTAATGGATTTTAATGGACCCCAATAATTAAATTGCAGTTTCAAAGGACTCTAAACAATCCCAAACGAGGCATAAGGGTCTTATCTAGGGAAACGATTGTCAGTTTTGACAATAAAAATATGCACTTTTAAACCACAACTTCTCATCTATCTCCGGTCCTGTGACGCGCCAGCGCGACCTCACATAATACGTCATCTTGTCAAAAATGACAATCGTTTCGCTAGATAAGACCCTTATGCCTCATTTGGGATCATTTAGAGTCCTTTGAAACTCCGTTGAAACTGCAATTTTAAACTGCATTGAAACTGTTAAGTGTTGGGGTCCATTCAAGTCCATTAAAATGGGTAAAATCCTGGAATGTTTTCCTCAAAAAACATAATTTCTTCTCGACTGAACAAAGAAAGACATCAACATTTTGGATGGTGGTGAGTAAATTATCTGGATTTTTTTTTTAAGAAAATTGACTAATCCTTTAAGTTATTAGCAACTGCATGCCCTCACATAAGGTTTTACTGTAGGACATTTATAAAATATCTACATGATCTTTACTCAATATTCCATTGATTTTGGGCATAAAAGAAAAAACTCACATAAGCAAAATTCCAATTTTGCATGCATATAATACGCCAGTCATTCCCATTCACTTAATACGGCATAGCTTTTCTTTTCTTTTTTTTCTTTTTTTACCATTGTCACTTGGGTTTGGGGTTAGAAAAACGTTTTTTTTTTTTTTTTTTACATAAAATGACATTCTAACCCAAACCCCAATTCTAACCCCATCTCCAAGTGAGCATGGTTTAAAAAACAGACAAAACATGGAGAAACCTATATATTAAATGAAATCCTAAAGCAAATCCCAAATTTAACCCCAAACCCAAGGGATAATGCACTCCAAAGGGAGACGCACAGAACTTTAGTAGTTTTAAATCTCTTTTAAAGACTCACTTTTTTAGGATAGCCTTTTTATGACCCTTTTATTTGTTGTGTGTTCTTACATGTATGTATGCATTACTTGTCTCATTTTTACATGTACGTATGCATTTACTTGTTTTATTCTTACATGTATGTATGCATTACTTGTCTCATTTTGTGTGCGTTGTTTTCTTATTTTTTGTTATGTAAAGTGCCTTGAGAAGCTACTTTAAAGGCGCTATATAAAAATAAAGTTATTATTATTATTATTATTATTATAATGGTTTAAAAAACAGAAAAAAAGAGAAACCAATACAAACAGCAAAAAAGATTAAGTGAACAGGAACGACTGGCGTATCATATGCATGCAAAATTGAAATTTGGCGCATTTATTGCACAATTTTTCGCACTGCGTGCCATTCATGAGAATGGGTTGGTGGTCCAGGGTCACAAATGACCAAAAGTATGTTTTTCGTGTATAGCTAACAAGTCCCATTTATAGACCACACAATTTCTTTAAAAAAAGGGATCTAAAATAAATCCCATAGCTTTTTTATAACAATTACTCTAGCAGGAACATGTTCACATCCCTTTATCCGTCAAATAAAAATAGTCAATATAGGACAGCGCAATCCTTTTCCACTTCCAGCCCAAACGCATTTTACAGCTAGCACCGAATGTTACCCACTTTATTACCCAGGAGCCTTAGCAAATAAAAACACAGATCTGCAATTATTTTCAGGGGCCGCTTAACAGCATTGTTTTATTGTGCTATTAGCACATGCCTTGTTGGCAGCCAAGTCTTGTTTCTTTCGCTCTTTGTCTTTTTTCAAAGTGATTTTTTTCACGTGACCTTTCAAAGCTCAGCGTTCGTGCTACAGAGAGGTCCTAATAACAGTCATCTGGCATCACACACACCGAGCGCCCGGGTCTGTAGGAAACTAGAGAAGTTGTCAGTCTGGAGGGTAATGTCCACCACATGGGGTAAGAAAAACTGTTGAGAAGGAAAGTATGTGTCACCGCTGAGAGCCGTGCAGGATCTGACAAAAAAAAACAGAGCCACATTGGATTCATTTGGCTCTCTTGTGCTTCAGTGTCTCTGTTATTGGCAAAGACACTGAAAGCTGGTACATAAAGCAAGCCGTATAAATGGGCGACGGGGAAACCTTTCACGCGGACGTGCATTATTCATGACATGGGTAAACTGCTTGGATTATTTTTCATTCTTTTACTCCGGTAACGCTGGCAGAAATTGATTTTGAACTAAGTGGTTTTATTTAAATCGTTTGCTCCACCAACACAAAAACGGTAAAACTACAGTAATAAATGTTTTGGGATCGGAGCACTGCTGTTTCATTAATATTATATAAAATGATTAATCAGGAGACTCCATACGTCTTAATTGCCTCTTTTATAGCATTAAGTGTCTGATATACCCACAGAAGGCACTTAAGTGCACATACAAAGTTTATTTAATGGGCTCACGTACAGTTCAAGTCCTATAAAGAAAGAAATGGGGTTTTCACATAGACTGAATATATACATTTACATCTTCATTAAACATGATTATGTTTATAACTATTTACAGCCTTAAATACATTGTGAACTTAGTGAAAAACAAACAATTTGGATGCTTTCCAATAGATGCCTTTAGTTTAGAAAACAGCATCTGAATATTTAACAGAGTTGAATATTAAAAAAATGTTTTCCAAAACAAATTTGATTATTATGTCACAAAATATACACTAAATGTGTAGCCTATCCAATATTCGACAAAAGTATATGTACACTCTCAGAAATAAAGGTACAAAACTTTCAAAAAGGTACACATTTGTACCCAAAAAGTGCATATTAGTACTTCAAAGGTACATATTGGCAGTTCAAATAAACATATTTGTACCTAAATGGTACATATTAGGACCTTTTTAAAAGGGTATTGCCCCAGTGACAGCTTTGTACCTTTATTTTTGACAGTGTAAGTATTTTGATTGATTTATTTATTTTATTATCAGTGCATTTTTATGAGGGTTTAATCCAAAATTTTATTATTTATTTTTCTGTCATTTGTAAAAAATATATATATTTTTTTATAAATAATTAAGAGACACATGATGTCATTGGAGATAATATATACAATACAACTGTTTGCAAACATACATATTTATTTTTATACATGATGTCATTGGAGATAATATATACAATACAACTGTTTGCAAACATACATATTTATTTTTATATTTATATAGACTATAAAACTTGCACACAATCATGTCTATAAATATTGCAGAATATAAAAATAGTACATTATAGTTTTTTTCTGTATAAAATGTGTTTAGGTTCTGGGTAGGGTGGTAACATTTACCGATAAAATGGTTAAAGGAAAATTATAGAGCAATTTTTATGATGATATAGTTTACGTTTTGGAGCTGTAAAAACATAATAATGCCAAGATTAAATGTTGCCAATATGTCCATGTGCAGCATCTATCCACATGTATACCACGTATTAACATTACGACCAGGCTGAAATAGTTAATGCACATGGGTGAATAATAAACCAGGTCACTGTTTACAACCTCCTATTGCTGTTGGAATGAGATCGCTCCTCTCACGCAGAGCTGAGAATAGAGACCATAGATAATAATAGACCATAATGATGCTAATAAGTAAGGCTGGGTCAACATATACGAATAAATGACTAATCAAAGTCTGACATTAGTGTTCATAGATCCTACTAACTAATCAATGCTTTCATAAATGAAACTAATTTCTTCTTTTATTTCATTACGGTTGATTCTTGAAGTGAATGACATTATAACCTGCAACATGAGAAAGCCACACGCTAATGGATTTACAGCGCCATTCATATAAACGCCCACAGCAGAAGAGAGACGAGAGAAGAATGATTGTGATAAGTTAGAAAAACAACGGACGGTGGACTTTATCAGGAGAGAGTGAAGACAAATAAGAGATTAGTATTATGGGCGAGACCCTCCAACTTCAACTGCACAGGAACTGATAATTCAACAAAAAGTGCCTGATATAGAACCACAGTGTGGATGTTGATGTGCCAGCATGTGTGCATCAGTTTACGCCTGCACTCACAAAATAATTATGCCCCTTTATTACACAAATACCAGGGGATTTCATTCAACTTTAACTTGGCTTAGTGTTGAGGATGCCAAATAGATTTGCACATATACAGGAAAAGGTTATATTAGTCTGAGACTGTACAAGTCGGAACCTATGATCAATGATAGCTGTGTCTATACAGTACAATAAGAAATCTATACATACATTACAAAGTCAAGTGAATCTAACCATTTAAAACTTAAAGTTACTTGATGTCTTGTTTTCTAATCACGTGCAACTTAAACAATAACAATGTGCTGATTTATTGTTGTGGCATATGTATTAAAATTAAATAATTTAAATTAGCAAAAAAAAAACATATGTTTTACATGCAAATGAGACTCATAAATATACAGAATGCTCAGTACTAACTGTCTGCACTCTCAGAAAAAGAGGTACAAAAGCTGTCACCTTGAAAAAGTAAACATCTGCATCTAAAGAGTACATTTTATTACCTCTAAGGCCCTGTTTACATTAGAGCATTTGCGTTTTAAAACGGCATTTTAAAATGAAAACGATCCTCGTTTATACTGCCATTTTAAAAAGAATCTACATCCACACTATACACCACCATAAACGCATAAAACATGACCAATCACGGGCATGCGCATAAAAGTGTAAAATAACTTATTACTCTAATAATAGCTTACCTTGGCGCATTTATGCAGCCTAGAGGTGTGCGATATTGACAAAAATTCATACCTGGATCCTTTGCCGGCAACTACAACAGACACAATTTTTGAACCTATAAAAATGTGTTTGGGAAAGTCTTATATTGTTCTAGCTCCCCCCTACATTAATATGATTAATAGGTTAATGTTGATGTTATAAAAAAAGAAAGAAAGGTCTTTATGATTTAAAAAGGAAGCATTCAAGTGAACAGTACTAAACAGTAGCGAACTTGAAGCAAAAATAATTTTCACCAAATGCAAACTTCAATCAAACATAATAAGAAGTGAAGTATAGCTTTAGCTTACAGAAATGCTTATTGTTCGAGGTTCATATTTATGATCTTATAGTCCATTTGAAAATTTTCGTACGAACTGACTGTATTCTTCAGAAAGACACCAAATAACTTATCTTCCCATACCTGTCGCTGTTCAGTGCGTGTGTGTGTGTGTTCCCTCACACGCGTCCTTCGACAAAAAAGCGTGGCCGGCTAAAGTATTAAAAATTAATATGACGTTAATTTTTAAAAGTGTGCGAGGTTCGTGCATGTCCTCCGCTAGCAACACAGAAATAGCAAAAAGCGCAATCGGCTAAACGAGCATTAAATATTAATATTACATTGACTTTATTGTTTTTATTAAATTTAAACCCAACAATACTCAAACATAAATATAAAACAGACATTATCTATAAGGATACATGTTCAAACAATCTGCGTTTATAATAGCTAGTTGGTAGATGTTTACTATTTATGGCAAAACCTCCATTGCAAACCTCCATTTACCTGAATAAAAATAATTTCTACTTTGAAAATGATGCGCTGTCACGTTAACATCAGCTGTTCGTTTACATAAGACTCCGTCTACGTTCATTTACACTGCAGCGCAACCCCGCAGTTCTCAAACTAAAACAGGGTCTGCAGCGCTAACAAACAACTCCGTTTATGAGGGTCGAAACGGTGGCGTAGTGTAAATGAAAATCGTAAACGTGGCAAAAGTAATGCGTTTTAAAAGGTAAACGCAACAATGTAAACATAGCCTAACGTAGTGGTTCTCAAACTGGAGATCCGCGAGATGGGCCCCTACACTGTTTAATTAAATTTTTTTTGTAAAATTTTAAGTTTTAGAATGTATTATTTCATACATTTTCATTTTGGGGGCACGAAGGGATGCATGGTACACAAGTGGGGCAGCATGTCGAAAAAGTTTGAAAAGCACTGCTCTAAGGTTACCAAATACATACATATGTTCCTGAAAAGGGTACCATACCAATGAAAGCTTTTCTGAGAGTGTGCCACAGTAAATACTATGCAAGACAAATTCAGAGAATAAATGAAATTAATTTAAAGAGATGCTTGTGTACATTTTTGTTGATCGTGGCAGCCACAATTGATCCAATGATGGAAAGGAGCTTGTAACAAAAAAGAGCTACCAGGATCACTGTGATGGATTGCTGCTGTACACTCCCAGACTCTCAGTAAAAAATACCACATTACTTTAGTCTGCATCCTTTACAGCCTGGTACTCAGATCTAGCTGGCAAGATGGGCAATTGCGCTGTGCAAATGACATTCATCATTTGTTTTGCCCCTTTTCACATCTACATACTGTAATTCCTTTAGTGGAACAACATAAAGATAACATCAATTTGTTCTTAATAAATGACCTCATAATGTCTAAATTCAAATCCGGTGTATTCACTTCTAACCACTTTTGCCACCTTCCTCACTCTTTGTCTCCATTCAGACCCTCTATTAATTTAAAACACACACCTCCTCAGTTCGTTCATCATAACCGACTGGTGGGATTACAATACGGTTAATATGGGGATTTCGAGCGAATCTTGAGTGGAGCCCTTGGACCTGCACTCATCTCGGTCAATGATTGAGCAGGAACATGAAGTGAGACAAGCAGTAGGAGCCAAGCAAACAAGCCCTCAATGAAGCTCAAGTGTCAAACAGAAAATAGTGGGAGTCCACTTGGATAAAGGTGAGATTGTCTGGGAAGAGAAGCAGGTGAAGGTCATGAGATAAATGATGCTTGTCTGTTCATTCATTAGCGTTGTGGGACTTGTATTGGTTTTGCATGTAAATAGAAAAAGCAGAATTCATGGTTGAGTCACCAAACAAACTTGAATCAGCAGCCTTGTTTCAATCTGTTGCCAATATGTTTAACAACTGATCAACGGGTTGAGCAATACAACAAACAAAATCCAAATGTGAAAACTTCTACATGAAGAGCTTTATATTACAGGCTGAAATGGCAAAACCAAAATGTAACAAACAGTGTGGTCATTATTTAAAAACAGAAAAATTATTTCAAAGTTGAAATTAGCACTTCAATTAAACTGCCATTCAGGAATAATATTAAAGCAGATCTTAATTCGTGCCGAACTCAGCTGATTAATCGGCCTGGGCCATTTTTCACTTTACAACATTTTTACAAACGCAAACAAGAACAAGACTAATAAAATAAACCTTATTTCACTCAAACTCTTTCAAGTCAGTTTTATTTGAAATCTAGCGTGAACAAAAATTCATGATCCCCACCAGCAATCTACCCCCCAACCCCCTTTACACAAAAAATGAAAAAGAAGAAACGGGGGGAATAGAAGATAATACAATTTCAGTCTCCTGCTGCATTAACTCTTCCTGAGGTTACCATAGCAACGGGCTCCAGGCCCAGACATGATGATGAGGGGGGGAGGCCCCCAAGGACAGATGAGAGAGAGACAGAGAGAGAGAGAGTAATATGAGAGAGTGAGAGTGCTGGTGTTGTAGCACAAAGCCAAGGCCAATCACAGTGCTGCTGACGGCACTCTAAGGGTTAACCCATCATGTGCTGCTGCGCATGCTGATGAACGCAGCCGCACAAACCTTCAAAGACAGCAGAGAAAACACTTTGCCTTACAAGAAATTCATTTAATCACTCAAAGATGAGACACGCAGTAAAGGCGTTTCGGGGAAATGATGATCTCATTTCGGAATCCCATCTGAGATTTTCATAAACAAATATTAGTTTATAAAAATAAATCCTTCTATAAATCATTCTCCAGATATTTTAAGCTGTTTTGTTTACACTGTAATTTGGTGTGTCTTACACAAAAATGAAATCTGGTACTTTGCATTAAAGAAACTGTAATTGTTCAATTATAGCTGCATACATAATTTCGACTCATCCCTCAGTTTGTACAAACAATCGAAACTGTGTTTAGAGTAATGTAGTTATGCATGGAAGTGTAAGGGGTTGCTAAAACCTTCTCTTCATTTTTTCTATTCTTGCCATTAACATGTAAAGTCTGTCGATAACTTGATGGGCTCTATAATACACCCGGCGCAATGCAGCGCAATGCGCAACGCAATTGCTATTTTCAACCCGGCGCAATGATAATTTTCCATTTAGCGCCACGTTGTTTAAATAGCAAATGCATTTGCGTACAATTTTGCCCCATGGGCGTTCTGGTCTGAAGGCGAGGTGTGTTCAGGCGCATTGTTGGCGCGTTGCTTTTTTGAGGCAACTAAAACAGACTACGCCATTGACCAACAAAAACCTGGTCTAAAGTCTAAAATCAATGGCGCAATATGTTTTTTGTCATTTAAAGAGTGTGTTTATAATCACACACATGGATGCGCAGCAGAACAAAAACGCTTTTAAATATGAAAAATTAAAGATTAAAATGTAAAAGACTATTATTGAGTCTCTTGGACAGATGTGAGGACCGATTATGAGACGTTAGAAGGCCTAAAGAGCTGCTTTACCTGTAGCCAAGTATGTAAATAAATGCTATTTTTACTTCTATGACTGAAAGAAAACAGCTTTTAAAGGTTTTAATAAAAAATAACAATTTCAATAAAAATGAAAACAACACAATTATTTAACATTATTCTTAAACGGATGGTCTTCTTCCTCCTCTTAGTTTTTTAGTTATCTAAATAGGGATTAGACATAGCGCCAGCTAGGGGTGTGCATTGGCACTGTCCTCACAATTCAATTCAATTACGATTCACCAGGTAACGATTCAATTCAATTCGATTCTACGATGCATTGCGATGCATCAGAATTCTACTGTACACAACAAGGCCAGTGCAACTATTCTCAACAAAAACGAAAGCTTTAAGACAATGACAATTATATACCTGAGATGAGAATTTACACACAGCATAAGGCTTGTCTAGTTTCCCATTAACTTCGTAGAATCCAAAATGTGCCCATATGTCCACTTTCCATGGAAAAGTGTTTTTATTTACCCGTCGATCGCGGTCATCTCTCTCTGCCTTAGCCATCTTGATTGTTGTTGTTATGCCCTCGGAAGTAATTGAAACTTCACAACTTTAATGTCCTCTCGATGCCAGAAAATAAACAGTAACATAATCGATTATGGCACTTTGCTACATCGATGCTGAATCGTGCATGCGCGCATTGCGATGCATTGCAGAATCGATTATTGTTGACACCCCTAGCGCCAGCCCAACGAGACTCTTATTGGTTTATTGCACGTTACGCCCAAAACATACCCATTACTCATTACAAGAATAGGAACAACTCTTTCCAACCATGTGCTTGGCGTATAAACCATTTTTTCCATCATTAAATTAGCAAAAGTGGAATCAGACACGGAAATTTAGACCGTGCGCTGTGCACTTTAGACAATGCGCTTAGATCGTTAAAATAGGGCGCGATAACTTGTGTATAATACTATACATGTTTATATGGAGAACTCAAAAATGTAGGCTACATTACAAACTTTTTCTTTAAGGTATTTCTTTCGTGGTAATTGACAGTCTGTACCTGCAAATTTCCTTTTAGATACAAGGGCTGATCAAAGAGTGACTGGTTACCTTGACTTTCACAAAGTCCTTATTTAAAATCGCATTCATGTACGTATTCAAAAACCTTTTTAAATTGCAAACCTCTGACCTGATTAAAAAAAATCAACTCACATTTCCAGCTTGGTAGCCTTTCTATGAGAATGGCAAAAGATATTTCCAACAAAATGAAAATTATCACTCCAATGACTAAAATGTCATGCCTTTTAAACATGCACTTTTCATAATAAAGGCACATTACAACATTCCTCCATGAATTCTTTCACAATGTGACTGCCTTTCAGAAATTCCCTTTTGGTTTTTAACAGGAAATTCTGATGAATGAACAGGCAACGGAGACATGCTGGTAATCCCACATTCACATCCCGGTGATGAACGTATTAGGCACTATGCACTTCTACCCTACATGAATGTGTCACTCTAGATTGGCAGATATTAATGTAATATGCACATTCACACCCAGCAACAATAACCACTGCATCATAAATAACTAATTTTTCCCCAAGATGGATTGCCCTTGGCATCAAAAAAAATAGTACAGTTTTAGGCTCGAATAACATCAGTAACAATAGTCACGGTCCATCTATAAAAAAATACACTGCAGCATTTAATCAAATTACACCAATATAATCACATCCATAACTTTGGTTCTCTAGGGAACGGTAAGCCACAAAGGCAACACAGTCCGGAAGCTGAAGAATGTGCTTTGATACTGAAATGGATGAGTGTGAGGTGTCAAGCAGGCAGGTCGGACAAGCTCCCGGCCAGATGACAACCAACAGCACTGCAGCATCCGTCACCGAGCCAGCGGGTCAGAGGTCATCTGCAATAGAGTCTGTCTCCAGAGGAACTAATGAGGAAATATGCCAGAGTCCAGAGCAATATAGCTCTCTTCAACTCACAAACGCACACTCACACAGTGACAAAGGTTCGAGCCCCAGGAGCTCAAGGGGTCCATTTGTAATTAATCGGCAGTAGAGGACAGTGAAAAGGCTTCGGTCTGATTATTGCAGACGATGAGGAAGGGGAATATTGGAGATGGAATTTGATTTCTCCTGGAAAATCACAGCCTGCGTTGTTGTTGTTTTTTCCCCGCTGATAATGATGCACCATGATAATTACATGTCGTACAACCAGCACGCTCTTACAATCAAAGTAAAATGACATTTGCTACGAACGTTTGCCTGCATTTATTTACAAAATACTGATTTCCCTAACTTCTTCACTAACTCAACAAGTAAATACTAACATATTGGCTCTGTTTCAAATCTTGGGAGCTGCCTACATATGCAGCATTTTAGGAACCATGGGTGTGAAAAAGTTGCTAGAAAGCAGCTGCCTATGTAGGCAACAAGCCAGCACACCGGGGACATTTTTATGTTAAGAAGTGATTATATTTTGGGTAAGCTTTTAAAGATATAAATACAATAACAAAAATGGAAACCTAAAAGTGCGAGTGACCTGATTTTGAAGTATAAATCGCAAGAACAAAGGGAGGCACAGAGCATGAGGGAAAGAAATCTGTTTTTTTTTCTTTCTTTTGGAGGGGGGTAATGCTCTTCTACTCTGATTTTAAGAATAACATGCTGAGTTGAGTTGGCAAAGTGATTGTAATTTGGCAGCCTGGGATGAAAAGTCTGTATCCCTCCTGCTCAGCCAGCCACCTCTCCACCTTTCCAGCTGGGTCTCATTTCCCCTGGACATGGAGGGGTTTGAATGGAGCTCATCAAGGTGACTTTTCTAACAGCCTTGTTCAAGCTATGGAACGACAACAAGCTAGCGACACATCCATGGAGACTTCAGACTTGTACAATGTGTGAAAGCTGTGGAAACATCTCACAGTCTGACTAGACAACATTTTCCTTCAATCCTAGGGTAAAGGAACATCAACATCCCGGCACCGCGCTCGATACGAGCCAACCTCAAATCACCAAACTCCCACAATCCACCAGGCTTAATGTTTGTTGACATGTTATGTCCTGTACTATTTATAGCCGGCGGTCGGGCCGTCGTACCGACCGAATGGAACAGCTGCACGCCCATACAAACCGAGATGAAGTGAGGCGCGGAGGAAAGAGCCTGTTTCACAGCTGCCTGTGCCACCTGGATGACTCAGGGTCCGGTTACGTGCGGTGCAGGGACGAGACGGAGCTTGTAACCCCACGTGACCTCTGCAGGACATTTTAAGCAGATAGTGGACAGCAAGCGCTTGATAAATAAATCTCAGGGCGGTTAGACAATTTATCTCTGACAGGAAAGTGGTTTATTTTGCATATTCTTAGCTGACTAAATTAATATAGTGGTTGAAAAATCTGCGAGTCATTTAGGGATGTTTATATCTACCCAGACTAGTAAAAAGTGTTCAGAGTCGGTGCTACAGTAAGTGAAGTAAGTACTGGCTCAGTTTAAAATTCAAATGCTGTCTGGCTGACAGGCAGCTGCTGACAATCTCTCCTGCGTATTTGCATTATGTGCATGAACAGTCATGTACTTGTTGAAATGCTCATCTTGGCAAGTTATAAATGTAAACTGTGTGATAAATCGAGTAAAAAAAATTGGATCTGTGCATCGCATTTCCGAATGTAAAATGATCTTCACTATGCTATTTAAATGAAACAAAACAATATTATCTAAGCTACAGTCAAACATCGACACAGTATTGTTTTTACTTTTTCTCTCTCTTCTAAAATTTTTCATCTTATCAAAATTGATGCCTAAAAATGTTGCTGAAATTACATGAACTACTGTTGAACTACTCACTATCATAAAACCCATGTGTTTGTTTTGTTCAGAAGTATATCATGGTTTAGATTATCTGTGTTTAGGGGAAAGTGTGGAACGTAACCTCCACCCCCAGAAAATTGAATCCCATCCATATTAACAATGTCTTATCACAGCGGTCTGTACCTCTCTGTGGGGAAATGCCTTCCTCTAATAGGCCCTCTATTGACCACAAAGGTCTGACTGCAGACCCCATCATCTTTTTGATTCTGTTATTGCCGCGCCCCCCTATAGCCTATAATGCATTATGCATGCCCACTTGTGTTCTGTAGATCTGAAATCTCCTTTTGAAAAGAGAGGCTTTTTCAAAAGCCAAACAAGTGTGACAGTTCATCCTTTGATTGCGTCTGGAAACATTATTTGTTCATTTGTTGTGTTTTTCTTTTTTTCCACCGTCTTTTATGTCCCCCCAGAAGCGAGCGATTTGCATGGCCTATTTAAATATTCCATCTTTTATTTCCATTTTACATGATCATTGTCTCATCCAGGCTCATAAAACACCCGGCCACAAAGACTTCAAATGAGCCCAACTTGTCACATTTATGAGGCGAAATTTAAGACGCAGCTGACTCTCTTGTTGAGCTATTGTCGGGGGTAAATATTTGATACAAAGCAAAGCGCCTTTATGATGTCAAGGCATTCGGTGGATGACAGTAACATATACGCCACTGACAACTTGGCCAGAATCCAAGCTAAATAAGGCTGAATTCAGATCCGAGATAGACTTTGTGACTTCACGCATCCGATATATATATATACGCTATGTCTGTTTGATCCGCAGTGGATAAATGCTTGTTAACAGCAACTGCTCAGACACAAACAGTGTGAGCTGCATCTACCATCAACGTCAGCCGCTAAACGCTGTGAATAAACCCTCATATTGATTCCTCACGGGAGCCCCATGGAGATTCAAATTAAATGCGCTTTCCAATCCAGGTTTTAACTACACTCGTTTTAAGGAATTGTTTCGAATCTCCTCTCTTATTCTTACAAATTGGCTAAGCTCCTGATTTGTAATTTTGGAGGCATCATGCAGATGGACTACCAATGTCGCCTGTCTGGTTAGGAGAAACAAATTCTGCAGTCAGTTCATGTAATTAACATGGATACCATTGGAAGAGGAGTTACTACGGAAGGAAATGGCAAAAATAATAATTTCAAAACCATATTGTATATCATGTAATTGGCACAGATATGTTCCTCTTCAAATTTACATAATAACATAAAGGACTTGCATATCACAATATAAACACAGTTACACTTCTCATTTGATGACAATGAATTTAATGAGTGACATTATAACCATATTCATCTAAAATTACCGCCTCTGTCAATTCAAGAAGCAGGTTTGTCACGGCAGCGTGTAGCAGGGTACGCGACCCTCTTGCGTGCGGGGAATATTTCCTGACAAAGGAGGGATGCAGTCTATTAAAACAATCCATACAAAACCTGTCTGAGCAAAAGCCAATATGCCCTATCATTCTCTCAATTGGGAGTGAGACGAATGGCTATTTATGAAGGCTTTGTTGGTGTATGTGTGCGTGTCAGTAGTGGTCCCCAGTATGTACAGTTTGTTCTTTATTGAAGCCGTGGTTCGTTCATAAAGCACTAAGACGAGACAAAGGAGGCAGATCCGAGCATGCTTCTTGACAGTAACCTGTGTCAAAAAAAGGCAGACCTCCCAGCCTCTTTTGACAGGGGTCTCAGCCCACTATGAACAAACTCAACCCATTTCCCACCCCCATGGCTGAGAGATCACGGGCTTCTGAGAGCCACCGAGCCCACACACAAAACCTCTACAGAGCTGAGTGTAGATTACGTCAACACTCGCTCTCACACCAACTGCCTCCTGTTGTGACTAATTGTTTGCTGTGATAAAGGGCTGTTAGCAGCTGAAGTGCATTAGATACCAACAACAAAAATGTATGTTGAGTATTCAAATGAATAATTCAGTCAAACATGAAAATTCTCTTCATCGTTTATTCACCCTCATACCATTCCTGATGTATATTCATTCTTTACTGAGGTTGATCGCAGATGAATAATTATTTTTAAATGTCGTCATGTTATCTTCCTATATGGGAGCCAACATTGCGAAGCTCAAAAATCTGATACATCCATCAATACAGGTAAAGTGTAAACACGGCAAAAATGACTTTCTTAGTATTTTTGTCTTGTTTTCAGTAGAAATATGTAAAAATTCTTAAATTAAGATGCTTTTTCTTAATGTGAAAAATGACCTAAGAAAATAAGTTTAGTGTCTAGACAAAAAAATATGCAAATGAAGTGAATTTGTGCTTAAAACAAGCAAAAAAAATGGGGTGAGGAAAAAAATCTTTTTTCTTAAACACTAAATTCAAGCAAAATTTTCTCACCCCATTGGCAGATATTATTGCTTGTTTAAATTCACTTAAATTGTATAGTTTTTGTCTAAAACTAGAATTATTTTCTTAGGTCATTTTGCTCATCAAGAAAACACATCTTGATTTAAGAATTTGTACATATTTCTACTGAAAACAAGACAAAAATACCAAGAAAGAAAGTTATTTTTTGCAGTGAAAGAAGTCTAAATAAACTAACTAAAAAAATAATGCATACCCATGGTAATTCAGGACAACGCAAACCACAGACATTTCAAGAACATTGCTAAGAAAAACGACCCAAGAAAATAAGTCTAGTTTTTAGAATATCACAAAAATATCAAATTTAAGTGATTTTGTGCATAAAACAAGCAAAAAAAATCTGCCAATGCGGTAAGCAAAAAAGCTTGAACATTTTTTCTTAAACACTAAATTCAAGAAAAATTCAAGAAAAATTTGCTTTCCCCATTGCCAGATTTTTTTGCTTGTTTTATGCACAAAATCACTTAATTTTGATATTTTTGTCTATAAACTAGACAAAAATATTTTGGAAATAATTTTTCGCAGTGCATAATGTGTTGCCCATTGAGCCAGTATCCATTTTTGATACAGATTTCCATTGCTGCGTCCGAAATCGCCTACTTACAATTTAAATAGTAGGCAAAAATCTGTTTGAAAAGTGTATGTCCAAATTCATAGTATTCGTAAAACAGCAGGTGAAAAATACCCGGATGACCTACTAATTAATTTTCATTATTTTGTGAAGTTATGATGGATGACTGGGCCTAAATTTTCCTAGGATGATTTTCCTCCGAAAACAACATAAATGGTTCAGAATCCGACTGTAGCTTTGTACATAGACGACATTTAAAGACATCATGGGTGAGTTCCTGACATAAAGGCAATTACAAAGAGTAGACAATAGCATTCAATTACCATCTTTGATGCCTTGTTTTATACAAATTTTGGTTAGGAATGCACCAAAATTCGACCACAAAACATTTCTTGGACTAAAATCTTTAATAAATAAGGTTTCCCGGTCAATCAGTGTGTGTTTCCACACATATTAACTTGACTGCCCTGTGCATTATGTACACAGTGAGAGGCAAACCCAACATACTGTGCTTGATTTACTCAAAATTCAGTTATTTGGAGGTCATGCTTTTGAACATCATAACAGTATTAATGTTTGTTTAAAATATTATTATAAAATTTACCTCAAACTAACTATAGACGGTTTCAGCAGTAACAACATAAACAACCGGCTGTCGCGTTCCGCACGTAACTTCCTGTAAACTGCGCTAATAATAAATAACCACAAAGAACTTTAAACGTAGTTTATTTATATAATAAGCAAAAAAACAACAACACATATATTACCTAGGAAACCAAAACATTTGTTATTTTCGACGAGGCATTTAAAACCATACCATTAAAAAAAACAAAACCGGAAGTAAAGTTCGGATCAAGACGTGTATCACGTGCGTATAGGTGTAAAGAGCAGTGAACACTGTGTAGGACACGTAGCCAAGCTTTTGGAGCCTGATGCTATTTCCCGTTTTTTTGTGCTACCTTAAAAAGGCAAAAAATCACCCCATAGCGAAACAACACCTCTTTGGGCATCAGCCTTTTCTCACAATGTCAGCCTAATCTCATTCCCCAGCCACGAACGCATCAAACACTTATTTCTCGCACACCTAGTCCACCTGCCTCAGATCTTCTGCGTCTCTTTAACACCCTCTCACTGTAGCATCTGCAAGGAGGAGTTGAAAAAATGTACAATTACCGTTAGCGCCTCTAGACAACAATCTGGCTGTGAGCCTTCGCCATTATCACGGCCGTCTGTTGGGTGTTGGGTGCTTTGTACATGAAATGTGCTTTAAAACCTCAGGGATGTTTTGAATAACCTGTTAAAACATCCACTGGGTACGCATAATGTGTTTGTGATTTGAATGTTTTACACACTGTCCATCGGCCTTTCTTCTTTAGCTCGGGGTCAGTGCACATTTTCCCAGTCTCAAAAACACTTGAAGACAACCAAAGGGATTTTTGTTGACCATCTAAAGCCCATAGCGCAAAAAAATGGCAAGAACTTTCTCTAAACGACGAGCTGAAATCTAATTGGCTGGTAATTTTTGAAAGTCAGAGTGCACAGGTTTTGAACAACCCAACAGAAACAGTCAAGTTTTCTGACTCTAAATCAGTATTTTGAAGGAAGAACCTGTCAGTACTGGACTTGCAGTTTGTGACATTGATCATTGATAGATTTGCACTACATCAACACTTTGCACTACAGTGCACCATTTTCTGCTTTTAACAAACATGACAAAGTTGATTTTCAATACACACATGGAAAGCCACCTGATGCATGAAAAACAAAAACAAATCAAGCTTCTCTCTTTATTTTGCTAACCACTGGATAAATAAGATTGCTGGATGAATTGGAGCTGGCTTAGAGGTTTGGTGGCCCCAAAACAAACAGTGCGTTGTGGTTTGGATATAGAAGGACATTATCATTTCAGACTATTAAAACAGTTCAGATGCCAAAAGGTGGTACCGCACCTTTAAATACATGTCACCCATGATTTAACATTACACTGTAGGGCCATTCAAGAACCACTCTGAATTGATGGACTTTATGACCTTCATTCATTGTATGAACTTCACAGAAACCCATATAAAGATTACACATGACAAAGTTAAAACCATAGCACAATGTTTAAATTATCATCTGGATATCCTTAGTTTCTGATCTGGGAGTATTTCAATATGAAAACTATTGATCATAAGCTCCAATCATAAATGTTATACAGTTTAATTTATACACATCCATGCGCAGTGTCTGAATAACAGCACAGCACACTATAGGCATGCCTCTTAAATATGCATGAACGATTGCACAGACTTCCCAGAAAAACTAGTTTGCGGCATTACATGTGGCTTTATAGTAGAATAGTATAGCAGCTAGCATGCCCCCCCAGTCCCAACTCATGGATGCTAGCATACCCTTATCTCCTTCCACAGGGTCTTTGCTATCTACATACTCCTCGCCCCCAAACCACTGGGGCAACGCCAAACTTGGTGCCAGGGCCAGCAGACTCCTGCTCACAGAGCAGGACGTGGCATTCCTGCAAAGTGCAGATACCATTCAGGACCACCATTCACAAGGGCCACAGCAGGAAATGGGCCCTTAACCGAAACAGAAAGTCAAACACACCCATTAATACATCAACACCTACCCAATGCTTCTTTAAGACTATAGAGATGTATTTTGTCAACAATTGTGTCATCAGCATTAATACCATTTTAGTATTAATATACTGTTTACAATCTTACAGACATTGCACATGCTAATTTGCATCTTTAAATGCTTATTTTATTAGTAGCACTACTTATATATTGCACCCATGAATAGAATCCAATTACAATTTAACATACAATTTTACAGTATGTATCACTGATATATACCGTGTGATATTCATATTTTCTTTATAGCACTATTAATATAACGCTCCAGTTCCCATCCTACAGATTACTTTTAACATTCTATTGCACTGTATAAAAAATTATATAATTATTTGCTATATATAATTATATATAATTAATAGCACTTTGAAATTAACAATCTAATTACAATCCTACACACTATTTTATATAATGATAAAAAATGTATATACTAGCTTGATTGATAATGCTATGAATATAATGTCCCAATTGTTGTTTTTTTGCAGTGTATAGCCTACCGTTAATTGGCATTGGCATTTAAAAAAATTCCATGATCGGACACCGGATAATATCCTGCTAATCGAAAGTGGTGGAAAACGCATCAGAAATCATGTGATTATTTTGAACAGGGTTAAAATGAAAACAAAATTGCAGTTTGTACGCTTTGCAGTTTTAGGATTGTACAACGTAAAATTTGAAAGAATTAGGTAGCATAAGCCTTTCTCAGCCCAATCAAAATTAATAAAAGAAACAACACACGGCAAAACGTACCAAAACTTACGAATTAATACGAATTAGCTAACTCGTAAAATATGTAAGAATTCTCGTGAGTTAGCGTTGGTATATACTATTCCCCTAACCTACCCCAGTCCCTAACATCAACCATCACAAAAACCTTTCTTTAATCTATGAAAAACTACCATTTAGTATGTTTTTAAGCTGATCACTTCCTGTGTCCCCGTAAACCATGTTTATAGCATAATCATTATACACTATTCATGTCCCCTTAAACCACATACACACACAAACACACGTTCCTTTTGTACTGTTGATGTTTCCTGTTAAGATTTCTTACTCCAGATAGCATGCATCTGTTGATCTTATTTCCTTCATCTCAGCCACTTCTGCCATATATCACTGGTCCTTTATAAGCCTCTTGTCCCTTATGTGGATTTGTGTGAAATGACTCTAAAACAAAGTCTAATTAAACTAATGTTTTGAGTAAGATCAATTCATGTTTTCAATCAAATTTATTTGAATCCAGCAATCCGTGGTTTACTATACTGCACATCAGCAGCTGTTCATGAACCTGTCAATGACAGTAAGCTTATTAAGGGGAAAAAACACTCAGTATTCTCTAGTAGTCTCTAAAAACTTTAAAACATTCTGTCAATATTGTAGCTGTGGATTCTTAGCAACAACTTTAAGCCTTGTTTGGTTCAGATGGATGCTAACAACTAGGAGTCAACATTCCTGGATTGGAAACTAGTAATGGTGACTAGTTGAGTAGTCATCCAACAACTATATATTTATGATGACACATGCAAGAACCAATGAGATTTGGAGTTTTGCTGCCATATTTGATTTTAGCGTTGTGTCTGTTTAGGTTTTAATTCCAGTTTTAAAGACCCTCCTGGAGTAAAATTAGATTAAGTAGATTTTTAAGAGCTTATAAAAAAGAAAATGTTGGGTTCTATATTTAGACTTAAAAGCAATATTATTTTACTTTAAGGGGGATACACATTTAGAGACTCAAGTTCTTAGATACAGAGTTACAGCATGCTGACAATTTGCTCTGTTTTAGTGTCTCTGTGAGAAAAAGTTGTGTTTGAAAATTCATTCATTTAAAGCACTGCCCTAAAGCCATTAAAGATACTAAGAAGCTATCAAATTCACCACCTTCCACAGTAATTATCAAGACAATTACTTGCAGACTGGGTGACTTATGTAAACACCACTTAAAACTCTTGTACATGGACCTAAACCAGCGTAATTATACAGGGCTTCCTTATAGGTGCAATGTGGGATTTTTAGAAAGATTTCTTGACAGAAATGCAACAAAATCTATATAACTATATTATCAGTGGTGTATAAATACCTTACATAATGAACTGTATTGTTTTTATTACTTTAGAATGAGAAGTTTTTATCTACATACACCGCTGGTCCCCTTACATTGAAGTCGCCATCATATCTCTAAATTAGCCCTAAACAGACAAACTGCTCTATAAAGTATGTTACATCACTACTTTGTCTTTGGTTTGTCCCATGGCAGCTACAGTAGCTTCTCATTGCGTTTCGAAATTAAGGTTGGTTGCAATTCGGAATCTCACAGACAGTTAGCGCTAAGAACCCATACTGTAACTGTACCTTTAAAGGGACACTCCACTTTTTTTGAAAATATGCTAATTTTCCAGCTCCCCTAGAGTTAAACATTTGATTCTTACCATTTTGGAATTCATTCAGCTGATCACCGGATCTAGCGCTAGCACTTTTAGCATAACTTAGCACAATCCATTAAATCTGATTAGACCATTAGCATCACGCTAAAAAATAACCAAAGAGTTTGGATATTTTCCTATTTTAAACTTGACTCTTCTGTAGTTACATCGTGTATTAAGACCAACAGAAAATTAAAAGCTGCGATTTTCTAGGCAGATATGGCTAGGAACAATACTCTGAAACAATACTCTGGGTAATAATAATCAGAGACTTTGCTGATGTAACATGGCTGCATGAGGCGTAGTGATATTACGCACTGCCCGAAAATAGTCCCCTTGGTTACTTTCAATGGCAGGGGTCTATTTTCGGGCAGTGCGTAACATCACTACGCCTGCTGCAGCCATGTTACATCAGCAAAGTCATTGATTATTACGCCAGAATGATAGTATAGTCCTATCCATATCTGCATAGAAAATCACAACTTTTAAATTTTCTGTCAGTCTTAGTACACAATGTCACTACAGAAGATTAAAGTTTTAAATAGGAAAAAATCTCTTTAGTTGTTTTTTGCCCTATGCTAATGGTCTAATCAGATTCAATGGATTGTGCTAAGATATGCTAAAAGTGCTAGCGCCAGACCCAGAGATCAGCTGAATGGATTCCAAAATGGTAAAATCAAATGTTTAACTCTACGGGAACTGAAAAATGAGCATATTTTCAAAAAAGTGGAGTGTCCCTTTAAGACTCTACTGTGCTTGCAACACCAATGTATCATCCCATGTATCATTCTGATAAAATGTGTATCCTGAAAGCACTGAAAGTCACTTGGATAAAAGCCTCTTTCATGCACACATCTAAGTGCAGCCAATTATAGATATAATTTTAAATGTAATATTTAACATCCCCATTGTCTACCGCATTGCCCTCGACAAAAATGTTTCCTGTCAACTCTGAGATGTACACTGGAGAGAGGTATTCTGCATTTAATTAAACAAGCTTAAAATTAGTCACAGTCCATCAGGAAATAAGAAGCTCGGAGTGCTGCGGGCTTTCCAGAACGTTCCTAATCTGTAAACGTCTCTCTTGAAAGCCAGACAGTAGAAAGTTCAAAAACTTCCGGTGAATTCAAGGTTACCCGTGTGGTTTTAAGTGACGACTACTTTCTTTTGTGCCGACCAAATGAGCTTCTGTCTCTTCATAAAAATGAAATTTTGAGGTAATGAGATTTATGAATTGTGTAGCCATTCTTGGCTGTTTCAGCGACGGTGTGGATTGTAATTACAGTATACATTATTACGACCCCTTCACCGCCCCCCAGCCCAACTCCCCCGCGCACTCTTTGTGGTTAACTGCTTTTGATAACAAATGAATTAATGAGGCTTTACTGGACAGGCAAAGTGGATCAGCAAGTGCAGCAGAGAACAAGGTTGAAAACCAAAAAGAATGACAGAGAGAGAGAGAAGCTGGCAGATTACGACTTAATGGTGGCAGAATAATGGTAATTTCACCACGCTCCCTTTTCCCTCAGACCGCGCTAATGGCTTCATTAACACTTCCACTATCCGGCGGCCCACGGTGGACAATGTCACATCCATCTTTGTCACATCACAATAAAACTGGCTAAACACAACCAGCCTAACGGTCCAGGTGCTGAAGGAGGCAAGAAATGAACAGAGAAAAATCAATAGCGAAATATCAATGCTGGTAAAGTCGCAAACATCAAGCGCCCTGGAAGTCGAGCGGGTCGCCGCAAACAGAGAAAGTGGCGAATTGATCTCTAACAGGTATGTTGCTCACACTCTGGGTAATAACTCAATGCCACGGCGGCATGCTGGATAAAACAGCAACGGGCCATAAATCAGCAGAGTCGGGCTCTATCGCCATCAGCTGCGCATTGATGCCGTTTCCTCTGCCATCTAGATCATTCCTCTGTTGACTTGTAAAGTCCTGGTTTCCTGTGGCTGCTGGTTTACAGGTTCTTGACTTAGTCTTTGCGGTGCTTTTGTAACTAACAGGTTTGATTTTCCAGGGGAGGACGTGAAGAGGCCGCAGGGCACACGCAGCTCCTGGAAAAGCCGGGGGAATTATCTAAACAAGAAAAATTTACACTCTTAAAAATAAAGGTTCCTAAAAGGTTTATTTTTTTGGGGGGGGGGGGCTGTTGGGTTACCATTAACATCAACAGAAGCTTTCTGTTGTACAAAAGATAAACAAGTGTGGAAGAAGTTTCTACAGAATATTGTAGAAATTTACCCTGTTCAACACAAATAAAAAAAAATTGATAAATGATGGTAATCACACAGTTGATGGCCCCCATTGACTCCCATGTTTAATTTTGGCCTACTAAGAAATCTAATGGGTGCCATCCAGTATGTGGTTACTATCATTTCCCAAAATAATCTTATTTCATGTTAAAGAGATGAAAGCAACTCATACAGGTTCAGAACAACATGAGGACGAGTACATGATGACAGTATTTTTATTTTTGGGTGAAGTTTCCCTTTAAAACACTTTGACTAAAGGGTCTTTAGGGAATCAAAAATGGCTATTCTATGGCATCACTCTGTTGATTGCTAAAGCATTTAAAGGATTACCCCACTTTCATAAAAAAGTGGAATCATAAAAAAATCCTGTAATTTAAACACCCTCATGTCATCCAAGATGTTTCTGTCTAACTTGGTTTTAAAAAATTCCAGGATTTTTTTTCAATATAGTGGACTTTAGTGGACCTCAACAGTTTACAGTTTCAATGCAGTTTAAAGGGCTCTAAACAATTCCAAACAATTGGTAGCTGTGATACTTTAGCTTTGAGCCGCCGGTTGATTACTGTGATAATGCCCCGCCCCTCCTCCACTGTGATTGGACAGCCGTGTGAGAACTTACATTGACGAGCGGAGCTTTTCACCCAAAGTTAAATATATTTTTCAACTCTCTACACTCAGCGCTGAGTGCAGAAATACCGCCGGGCGCCGATTTTCAGCGAGGAAGAAAAGCGCTAGTATCCGGCTTGTTTGAAAAACGATGAGCTTTCATTGGAAACAATTGAAAACATGTGGTGGCCGCGGGCGTAAAAGTTTTGGTGTGCACACCCCCTAAGTGTCTTATCTAGCAAACCAAACGTCATTCCCCCCCCCAATTTTTTTTTAACCACAACTTCTCATCTTGCACTAGCCATGTGATGCGCCAGAGATGATGCCATAGAGACTCAATCTATATGTCAGGTGCAGAATAACTTCCATCAAGACCACCCAGTCAAACATTACAATCTCTTAATGCTACAACGTCAATACACAATTTCATATTAAACAGTAAGAAAGCCCATGCTAGTTTGGAATTGTTATATATCTATACTGTATTTAGAGGTCTGAAAACAATAACTGAACTCCAACAGCACCTAGTTAAGTTACAATTTTACTTATATAGTACGCACTAACAATCAATCTATTGCAAGACAAAAAACAGATCAATTGAAATACAAAGCCTGGCGATAAATGTGAGTGATGTATTCAAGGCAAATGAATGTAAACTGTATGTGGCATCTAGACAGGTGTTAGTAAACAGCATGAGAAATTCTGATCTTTGGCAGTAAGGCCACCGCAAGCTTTAACTGAATGATTCTTGTCAGTGAAGGGTTTCGAGATGTGAGAGAAACACTGCTATTATCGTTGTTATTATGCAACAGTTGACTATAACTCAGCTCCGCTCAACAATGAGGGTGTCAGCACGTCAAACGAATTCATTGCTGTTTATTTATGCATGAATATGCATTACGATACTACAGCAGCGTCTGACACTCTCCCTTACCCGAGTATGAAAACGCCTGCCGCTCAATGCCATCTCACAGACAGAGGAACATTATGTTTGAAGCTCGTGATGAAATAATAGAGCTTTCTATAAATGACTCCTGTATAAGATGTGCCGTCTAATCTAAGATGACTAAAGTAATAGAGCTATTTCACCTATTCATAAAGATATGAAAAAGCGTGATGTGAGAAACTTTATAAAAGAGAACGACACGGAGAGGCAATCAAGAAAATACAACAAACACTTTATAAAGAGCTCAGGAGACGGCACATAGGCTTCTGTTTGTTAGTTTGTTTTTGACTGAATGAAAAGTAATGATGAATCAAAAGATAACAATAAAAGAATCTGTTTCTTTTACTTCAGTATTTATTATATTTATTTATTTAATGTTGAACCCCCGCGTTTGAAATGTCATAGCCAAACTAAAATAGCTACAGTTCATGAAGTACAAAAGCATAAGTTTGGTCTCAGACAAAAAAAATTACTGTCACAATAAAAAAAGCTTTTTGTTCCTGTAGCTCAACAGGTAGAGCTTGGTGCTTCCAACGCCAAAATTATAGGTTTACAGTGAACACACATCAGTTTGGATTAGGGTTGCAAATGGGCGGAAAGTTTCTTTCAAACTTTCCATGGGAACTTAATCTGGAAAATTTTGGAAATATCCCACATTGGAAAATTAATAGAAATTTATGGGAATTTACTAGAATTGATGGGAATTATTTGGAAATTTAGGGAAATTTATCTTAACTATATCACATACATACAAACATGCATGCAAGGTAATACAAAATTTGATACTTACACTTATCAACCCTGGATTTATTTGATTAAAAATCCTTCCGAAATCATTATGATTATCAAATAATGAAATCAATTTGAATTAGCATGTTTTAGACAAATGCAAGTACACATAGGGGGTGTGGCCTCATTCGCCCTTCAGTAAGCAGTGTGCATGAAGAATGTGCAGGGTAGAAATTCAATTGAAATTGCGTTAAATCTTGTTGTTTTAAACAAAATTATGCTGCAAGATTTTTTTTATTACATTTAAGTTCTCTGTTATAGGCAACTCTGCAATTTTTTTCAAATTCCCAGTTTATTCCCATATATTCCAGTTAATTCCCATATATTTCCCATGGAAAGTTTCCAGCCTTGAATATTCCCAGAATTTTGCAACCCTAGTTTGGATAAAAGATGTATACATAAATGTAAATATTCCTTGGGTATTACAATAGACCATATTTGCATCAAAAGTCCAAAGGATCATGAGAAATATATAATACTTATATAATAAGGTAAATAATCCATTACTTTTATCGAAGCGAGATGTCCACCTCAAACTATCACAATAATGTAAACCGCATCGCTCTTTAGATAACATTCGTCTCACGGCATTGGTGCCCCTTTTGTGTCTCTTAACAGCTCTGTGAGTTTCTCACAGCGAGATAGTCTTCCATTTAAAGCATTTTGGCTTGGATTCATTTTCTTATCTCTGCTTTTTCTCTCTTTCTCTGATAAAGATGTGTGTTCCTTTCCGATCTTTATCGAACAATAAAAGCCGAGGGAACTTTCAGAGCACTGGAGCAGTGAGAATGATAACACTGTTAGTGCGGATTCACTGGCTTTACGCACGAAATGTGAATGAGCCACGTTTAATGGGACAAATTAGCATGTGCTGTGAAAATAGGTGGACGTGACTGACCGAGCTCCATGTGCTTGTGGATCTTGGCAGGCGTGTTTGCTCTTTAGCAGTTCTGCGGCTCCCTATGACTGTGTTCGCCTCTCTATAAACAAGGTGAGATTTCATTTTTCCAGGCTGAAGCCAAACCTGTTTGTCCAGCATGTACATGTACTCTTCCGGATGTCAGCAACGACCCACACTTATGCCCTGACGTAAACACACACCGATACAGAAATATGTGTGTACATGTTTCACTCAAAAATATGAGCCAAGGGAACTCTGAAAAGTTTGAGTAGTATTTAAATAATTGCAAAGTTAGTTGTTTAGAGTAGGTAAATGTGTTTGTGGAGAGTTCAGTTTAGTTTTAGATCATGATGAGTTATTTTTAACCCAGTGTTGAGTCAAAAAGGGACAAGCCCAGCTGTTGGGTTAAATAAAACATATTTGACCCAATGGATCACGTATTATCAAAATGCAAAAGCTGCTTACTTCCATGCCATTAAGAAATTTAAGTTACGCCTGGGTTATTTTTAACACAGCGTTGGGTCAAAAAGGGACAAACTGTTGTGTTAAATTAACCTAGAAAATGTTTAGATTTGACCCAACAATGGGTTAAAACAACCCAGCATTTAAGGTTAAAATAACTCAGCATAAGTTAACCCAGCATTTTAAGAGTGTATTTTCCTTTGGATCACAAGGATGTATTATTGAAATGCAAAAGCCTGTTATTCCCATTCCATATAGAAATTTATTAAAGTTACCCCAAAAAGGGTAAAAAATGGAAAAACCCAGAATTGTTTTATTCCTCCCAACAATGGGTTAAAACAACCCAGCATTTTGTGTTAAAACAACTCAGCATAGGTAAATTACAACCCAGTGGGTTGTGTGTGTCCCTTTTTGACCCAGCGCTGGGTTGAAAGTAACCCAGTATTTTTTTTAGACTGTAAGCTGCAATTTAGCTTAGTAAATTTATTGATGCACCACTAGCTTATTTTGAACAGGTTGACAGAAAGACACTAGTTAATCAAAAATGCCCAATGAATCTCAGGATACACGAACTACAAAATACCATCCTCACATATGTATCCCGGTAGGAGACTCGAAACGTGCCGCACCGCACCCCCAGCTCATGTACCGTGAGCCACGGCAGCTGATTCTCACCCATTAAGCTTCGTTACCTTCCAATATCTTTGACTAATGAGTAATGGGCTTGGCTTTCTGGAAGAAGAAACACCCAAATATTGCTCAATGGACGAAAAGACGACCACTAATAAAGGAGCTCCAAACAGAATTTGCAATTTCCTTTAGCTTACACCTATCCAACAGCAAAAGGTCAGTCTAAAAGACAAACCGATTCATCTCTCGGAGAGAAATGAGATTGAAAAAAGCTCTCTACAGATGCCTGCGCGGCTGTATTGAATCATCATATTTGTCATAGAGTGATTTCAATGGAAGCAGTGACCTTTGAGGTAGTGGAGTAAATTGCTTTGTGGCATAAAGGTAAGCTGGAAGCTTGAAGCATGAAGCTTGATTAACCTGAAGATCTTCAGATCTAATCCAACCAATCAGGCGCCAACAAAAGTCTGACGACCAATAGAAATCGAGCGTGACATTAGTTATGGGTCCACTGCCACTTATGTAATGGTTACTACTTAGATGTGTCTTTTCAGATATAACACTGGTATAAATAGCGGAAAAAGCTACTCCCTGCCTTCCAGTTAAAAAAACAATCATCAATCAGTAAAGACTTATGATTCTCTGGAGGAGAGGCTCTGTACAGACCCACGTGAGGCGCTTGACAACATTTGCGCATGCTCAGTAGCTGAACCGACCTTGAGAAAGGTATTGGTTTTTGCGTAAAAAGTAGACATACCGGTATTCCCCTATTCAAGTAGATAGGACTAAACCTTGCATGACTGAAATCACTGTTGCAAACATGGCCACTTATTGGCATGACTTAAAGACACACTATTCAGTTATTTTACCTTAATATAACAGCTTCAAAGTTATTTCGGTAAACAAAGTCATAGTAGGGCGAATCATCCTCCTGTTGAAGCTCGGGGAGGACACAGCTAGAAAAACCAGCAATGCAAGCTTGAGAAAAGCGCCCCTGACAAATCTTGCGAGAATCACGACTTGCTTTACCGCAACGACGTCACACACGTTAGGCTTGTTCGACCTTGCGGCGCTGCAAGAACCGACCACCAGATGACGTCAAACCAGATTGTATTGTATTGACCAGATTTTACTCGTTGACGTGAGCTTAAAGACAGCACTGGATGCAACAGGGATGCTGATCTGGCGATCTTGTTGATGGACTAGTAAGTAAATCTCTTATTTGTAAACTTGTTTGCGGTCTATGTTGTATGTTGTTGCGCTTGCTTGTAGTATGTCATGCGATTATCATGACAACAGTTGTCAATATCTCACATAATTATCAGGACATAAATAAGCCTAGAGGTTGTAAATAGTGTAAACATGCACAATTTGCAAACTATTATGATAAATAGCAATAATCATGTATAGTGACATTATAACGAACAACGTTATGAAATAATGCAACATACCGAATTAACTTTGTCATGGCGTTTTGTAATGTTTACATTACAATAAAAGAACACAAATGAAATGATACAGTAGACATAGACTATAGACTGTTTACTTGTGATTTAGCTGCAATCATGTAAAAACGTTATAAGCCAGCAAACGCAGTAGGCTACTTTATTATTATGATAAGCCTACTCTACATTTTAAATAAACTTCTTATTATCTTATTACCATCATCAGTAGTTTAGTAGACTATGCAGTAGCCTAATATTTTTATGAAATTGTTAAACATTACCTAGTCATTATCTTCGGAGGTGTACTAGAGTGGGGGTGGGAAATTACGATAGTTGCAAGTATTCCCAGGGACTCTAGGGGTCGCTGTTTGACAAAAATGCCGAAAATGCATAGAGCGCCTTTAAGTGTCTTTTTAAACAATGGAAGCAATGCCTTTTATATTATTATACAGAAAAAATCTCAACTAAATATCTACATAGTATTATAGTAGCAATGAATGTAAGCCTGTTGGCTATATAGGGTGAAAAATGTCAATCACATCATCATAAAACTCTATTTATCACAAATCGAACAGGCAATATCTTCTCTTTAAATGACCTACTATATTATTAATATGATATAATATTATCAATAATTTCCTATATGCTATTATTTAACTAACCTTTCATCGCAACATTGATGTTTCAGTAAAAACAATCCCAGCATTCCACATTGCTTGTGTCTAAGCGAAATGGTCAAGCCTAATTGAGGCAGATATTTAACGCATTTAAATTCACAGGGTCATTACCGCAACCCTTATTGGGTCTATTGTAATTAGGGCTCAGTTAATAACTTCTTTAGAACTGGACAGCCATCCAGAGACTCGGCTGAGAGACCCTAACAAAGCCGGTGGTGGAGGACTTCTCCCCGGACGGCCTTTCGAACGCGGGTCCTCCCATATGTAACCTGAACTATTCTGGGAAAACTGCCACTGAATGACCCATGGTGCAGAACCTCTATTAAGTATAGGCTTTAAGTAAATTTGTATTGTATCGTTTTTTTGGCACTGTTTGTGGCACAGTATGGGCATAACGATACCTCAAATCGTGCAAATTGTTAAGCAGAGATGTGCTTATAGTTTTCCAATTGTCTGGATTTATAGCTCACACTTTGTAAACAAAAAAAAACACGTAAAAATAGAATGAATAAATGAAAATTCAATGCTAAAAAGGTACCTGATCCAAATCTAGACTGTCAAAGAAAAAAATTGTAAAAAATGGTCCCAAGCTATCTTTAGGTCAGTACCCCTGCCTCTGGGCTGGATCCGGTGCAGATCCGGCCTGAAATTGTCTGCTGTCTGGGTAATGAGGAAAACATATTTACCATTAAGTACTGATGTGTATACATTTGGTACCAATTTAAGGTACTAATATAAACTCTTTAGTACAAAGGTGTACTTTTTAAAAGGTATCCCCCCCAGGGACAGCTAGGGACCATTTTTAAACATTTTCTTTGGACAGCATAGGGAACAGAATATCATACTGAGATATAGGGATGAATATTTGGACAACACCATAGCAACCACCCACAACACCCGAGCATTGAAGTTTATCCTGGCACCATTATATTATTAAATATAAAAATACAGTTTATACGATTGGTTAATATTATAATTATGGTTAATGTGATAATCACAATTATCTGATCAATATTATTGTGACCGATCTGTGTGTCATCGGTTAGGTGAATAAAAATACTATTTAAGAAACATAAAAAGTTTATAGTATGTATATAAAAAAGAGTTTTAAAATTTAAAGAGACTATCTTACAACAATGCGCAATATAAAACCAGCGAAACACATTAAGTAACGCAACAGGGTCAATTTTGGTTTCATGATCTCTTTAAGCAGCAAACAATTTAAAGTGGCCATGGCATGAAAATCTGACTTGTTTAAGTGCTATAATTGGGTCCCCAGTGCTTCTGTCAACCTAGAAAATATGAAAAAGATCAACCCAGTAACTTAGTTTTGGTAAACCATTCTCTGCAAGCACATGAAAAAATAGGTAGTTGAAATTTGGCCCTCCTTATGATGTCATAAGCAGCTCTTATTATAATAATGTCGCCCCTTAATCTGCACTATCCAACCACAGCACTGCCATTTAGTGCAGAGAAAAGCACCATTGAGTTTTAATTGCAACAAACCACCATCATTGTGATCAGTGTTTGAATTTCATCAGCTCATTTGCATTTTAAAGGACACACCCAAAACGGCACATTTTTGCACACACCTACAAAGTGGCAATTTTAACATGCTATAAGAAATTATTGATATGATATTTTGAGCTAAAACTTCACATATGTGCTCTGGGGACACCAAAGATTTATTTGACATCTTAAATAAGTATTGTGCCATGGCACCTTTAATGTCATATTTGTTTCCACAGGTTTTAGTTGTGGAGCTACAGTACACGAATGCACAGTCCTGCCTCCCCTCCAGAGGAACTTGTTAATTACGCGCCGAACTCGAGGCCAGCAGGTTGCAAGCCATCACCTTTTGTCTCCCACATAACCTGAACGCTGTGCCAACCTTGCTGCTTTATCATGCCACAGCATTTGGCTTTCTTTTTGCAGGTGGCAAAATGAGACCGCGGGCACAGTGCTTGGCAGCCTGCTCCCTGAAACAGCATGCCAACCGGGCACAGCCTAGCTTGGCTGCCTTTTCAAGCCGGGCACAAATGAGATTGGCAGCGAGCGCGTCTCCTCGAGCGAGCCCTGTGATATATAGTCCCCAGCTGTGGTCAAGGTGGAAGCAGGAAGGCAGGGGGAGCCGGGAAATGCGGTAGATGTGTGCCACGACCGTGGAGGATGCTCGATCCCTGTGACTAAACAGCATGGGCGCGAGTACAGAGAAACAGCACAATGTGCCACAGAGTGGACACGACACATACACACCACAATAAACCGAAAGAAAGTGCATTTCACAGCATAAAAGAACATTCTGTCTGTCACACTACGAGTGCCCTAGTTTCAGAAAAACTGTCTGAATTTAACAAAATAAATGCTTCATTAGGGAGAAGAGGAGAAGTTGGTTTGGCAATGTGAATGCCATTTGTTTGTTGCCATGTGTTATTTTTTATTGCCTGCTTTGGATTGCACTTATTTGAGTATTTAGCCAACATTTAGAAGTTGTTTTTACTCAGTTAAGAAAACATTACTGCTTATACAGTACATTCTGGTTACAGTTTGCTATGTAGTCTTAAAGGATTACTCCGCTTTCATGAAAAATTAAATCTGATCATTTACTCACCCCCCGTCATTCAAGATGTTTATGTCTTTTTTTTGTTCAGTCGAGAAGAATTCAAGTTTTTTTTTAGAAAAACATTCCAGGATTTTTCTCCATATAATGGACTTTACTGAACCTCAACAGTTTACAGTTTCAATGCAGCTTCAAAGGCCTCTAAATGATCCCAACCGAGGGTCTTAAAATTAAAGGATGTACTTTTAAATCACAACTTTTTGTCTTGCACTAGCCATGTGACGCGCCAGTGTGACCTTACGTATTATTAGAAAGGTCATGCGTGACGTATGCAAAACTAACGCTCCAGTGTTTACAAGTGTGGAGAAAGAGGAGCCCTCCGACATTGCTGTATGTGAAATGATACTAAATAATGTCTTTGTGTCAGTTTATTGTTTAAAATGGTCTGCAAGTTTGCGTTTCACATATGTAAAGTGGTGTGACCTTTAGACGTGAGGACGTAATACGTAAGGTCGTGCTCGTGTGTCAAGACGAGAAATTATGGTTTAAAAGTATGAAGGATTGAAATTGTAGGAATTTGTTACTCTGTCACAACTTGTCACAACCCCTATTTCTGTCCTGTACCATGTGCATTCTTGTGTTTACTGATAATGATCAAAGACTGTTGGCAGAGCTGTTTATCCAGTACAGTGTGGTTAAAGGTGTTCGTCTGATTGGTCAGTTTGAATGTATCATGTTGGGTTTAGTCAAATAGTCAAGTAAAGGGACAAAAGTCTATGTTTGGGGGTCTTTTCTTGCGCTCATCCTCGTATGGGCTGGTCTCCATGGGTCTCCTCTTGGATTCTCTATGCTTTTCTTCTTTACCTGAGCTTTGGTGTTCAGTTTTCATTGATTCCTCTCTTTCTTCTAAACTTTCTTTCTTTCTCTGTTCTTTATACTATCAGGTAATATCTCACATACATTGGAAACAGTTAATTTAAATGTATTATTTACCATTTCATGGATTTATAGTGTAACTATTTCTAACTATTACCAATATGTTGTTTAGTTTTGATTTAATGTTAATACTTAAATGCTACATATTGCAATACAATATATTTATATATTTTAGCAATGCTCTCCCACATATTTTGCTATCATAACTGTGATCATTGACAAGAAATACACAGTTTTACACTATCTTGCAGGTAATATTTCTCAGTAGTGAATCTACTTACAAGTCCACTATATGGAGAAAAATCCTGGAATTTTTTCCTTAAAAAACGTCATATCTTTTTGACAAAGAAAGATGTGATTCTCGCAAAAGTAGACTTATGAGGTGTCATGAAACGTTTTGATAAAAAAAGTAAATGCAAAGTAAAAGTATCAAAATAAGAAGCATATACAAACATCTCTTCACGTACTATTTTGCACATGATTTCACTGTAAAAAAATTCCGTAGAAATTACAGTGTTATTGCAGCTGGGTTGCCGGTAACTTACCGTAGATTTAAATTTATGTTATTTACTGGCAACATTTTTGTTTAAAGTTAAATGAACATTTGTCTTTTACAGAGTAAAACTAAAAAACAACATCAAGCAAAACATTCTGGGAAACAAAATCTGAAGCAAAAAACTAAAAAAGGTTGATGATGATTTCTGGTTCCCAGAATGCTTTGCATGAGGCTGTTATTGTATAGTTTTATTCTGTAAAGATAAAGACTTGTTCATGTTTGGAATTTATTTGACTTTGAACAAACTCTTGCCAGTAAGTAACATAAATTTAAATCTACGGCAAGTTACCGGCAACCCAGCTGCAATAACATTGTAATTTCTAAAGATTTTTTTACAGTGTTCAAATGACATCATACAAACCAATTTTTTTTCCACATTTAAAAGGGTATATTTTTATTACCACAACGTGTCCATGACTGGATTTGGGTTCTTTGACATGGAAATATTTATAATTAAAAAATCTAAAAAATAAAAAGCTTCAGTGCATGTTATACTATAAACATTTACAGTAAAGAAACATGTGGTATTTGATGATCACTGGTAAATATAGAGACAATAATAAGGAATATAAATGTGTCCAAGACCAATTTTCTCATCCTCCGCAACAATTTTTAATCATTGTTTAAGCGCTCAAGGAACTAATATTTTGTAAAACAAATTGTTGGAAGGGAAATAATTGACTGTGACACTCCAGATAAAAGTTAAAAAATTTTGTTTGTCATAGTGCCTAGCCACTTTTTTAGTTCTCATTACCGAAACATGAGTTTGTAAATGCATATATTTAATGTAATATCGTGTTGTGGTAATGATAATTTTTGATAATGATAATCTAAAAAATTAAAATAATTCTATAGGAAATATTTTTGTAAATTCTCTAAAAATAATGGATAAAGTAAATTCAGACCTTAATCTTATATGTGCAAAAAATAAAATTGGCTTCAATGGCTTTTTAAAAAATCTGATGCTGGACACCTTCTAAGTCTGGATTTCGTGAGAATCACCCATAATCAACTTGGATGACATGGGGTGAGTAAATTATTGGGATTTTTTATGAAAGTGGAGTAATCCTTAAACTGCAATCACTTTAGGCGTAACCATTTAACATAATGGCACTGTTTGTAAATAATTTTAACCTGAACACTCTCAAAAAAAAAGAAAAAAGAGGTGAGACCTTACCTTTTCAAAAAGTACAAATTTGTACCTAAGGGGTGGGTTCCCAGACAGGGATTATCGTAAACCAGGACTAGGCCTTAGTATTATGGGGAAATATAACTACTTTAAACAAACATGCCTTACTAAAACATTACTTGTGTGCATTTTAAGGCAAAACAAAGGGCACTGATGTATTTTAAGATATGTCAGTGCAAGTTGTTTTCAGTTTGGACAGCTCTTACATTTATCTTACATTTATTTTATTCTAGGACTAGTCTAATCCCTGTCTGGGAAACCACCCCAAAGGGTGCATATTAGTTCCTCAAAGGTACATATCTGTATCTAAATGGTACAAAATTCTTGATACAGAAATTGTATATTCAAAATCTGCATGGATTTACATACTGGTACATTCAATGCTCAAATCGTAATATTTGCAAACTGAATTGATCTCATTTTCCATGCATCTACTGTATTTGCAAGCTCAAACCTAAACATTTTTTTGTTTGTTTTTTTAATACAGTAGTTTCTTCAGCAAATATAAATCTAGTTTATCTTTCATCTTCTTAAATGAAGACATAGTTTTCTGTCCTTTAATATACTTTGGATTGCAAGAGCTGTTTGTAAAAACATTTATCAAAAAAAGGCCTTTATGGTTTTCTGAATACGATTCGCCATGCAAAACACTTAATGCTGTTCTCTGTACTCAAAACAACTGCACTGAGTTGAAAATTTGGTTAACTTCTCATTCGGCGATACTATGAGGATTTGCCTGGGATATAAAAATGAGTTAGTGGGACAGAAATCCCCGCTGAGAAAGGGTGAGTAACAAGCCACAACCGAGTCATTGAATAATCCCTCTTGGTATTACTCTCCGAGCAGCCATAAAGTACCGCCAAATGAAAAGAAAGTCACAATAAATGCCTGCACCTAATTACAAGGTCTTCAGTTAGCACTAAAGGTGCAAACCTATAAAATATAGCCACATAAAGACTAATTAACCGTATCTCCACTTCTAAAATTCACATAGATTGGCTGTAACAAATACTTGACTAATGTTCTCTTGTTACAAAATGATTTGCTAAATGTTAAAATGCACACCGCGTGCAAAGAGATGAGAAGTGTCTGTCATAAAAAGATCGAAAAATGCTCTCCGAAGCCATTTGAATTTGTGAAGTGAAGAGCCAACATAATTGTGGCAGCTATTCATGTCAGGGCTATTACACCGCGGTAAACCAGGTTTCAATACCCACCACCTCAGTGGCTCCCACGGTTAACCTTTGTCTGCAAATAAGGTGCCGCTCTCCACCGAGCTCATTTTGCACCTCACCGAATTTCGCACCATCTAATCTGACTTGATTACATCCAACTCGTGTTTCAGTTTAACCAAAACACGGGAGATCGGATCCAAATCAATACGAGTGCTGGGGAACAGCTCCGGGGCCTTCGGATCATGATGCCAAATTAAGAGCGTGTTATTTTTCAATGCTTTCCAATCATTGATATATCGCTGGATATTGTTGAGTATGCGCACAGATCTCGCAGTGCTGCCTTTAAAAACCGAGTCTACGCTAACTTATCACACAAAAATGGCTTTTTAAATACCCTCATAAATATTCACAAACTTAATGGGTAGCTCAGGGTTATGAATGTGGCAACAACAGACAAAATTGCCACGACTGCAGAAGCAATAAGCAAGCAGCCCGTAGCTGTTCCTGCAAGAGGATGGTTTTAATATCAGCATATAAAAAATAACCTTTAACCTTTAGTTCAGTTCAGTTGTGGTATATTTGTAAAGACTATGTACAAATGTAATATTGAATACAAAACTACTTAAACTAAAGCATCATCCTCTTGATAAAGAGTCAGGGTAAACCTCAAGTATGTGCCATCACGTCCAAAAAAGCATTTTAAGTCATCATAAAGCTGCATGCCAAATCAGTATAAGCCACTTGATGGATAAATAAAGAGGTTTTATTTTTACAGATATTTCCATGTTGCCTTGTATGAATGCACAATCCATGGCTTCCTATACTCCGCCACATGGTGGGGGTATAGAGAGGATCCGCATAGATTTTGGGCAGACAATTGTGTTCAGATATATTGCACTGACAGATAATGTCTTAAAAGTAAACAAGATAGTAATTTATAAGATATAAACAAGATACAGACCAGGCCAGCAGAAGAAACTATAGCAGAGTGGCTATTTTAAAAATAAAGGCAAAATCAGCATACTGTATGTTTGCATGAAGTTATTGAATATAACAAAAGAATCAACCTTCATTACAGGTTTATAGCAAACCCAATATGTATATATATATCATGCAAAAGCACTCTTTAACCATTGTTTTAAATTATGTGTGTTTCATGATGGTTTGCATTTACAGAATAAATGCATTTTGCTAAAATGTCCTATTAGGACAATAAGTAACTGTTTCATTCTGAGTTTAATGCATTGCAAAAATAATGGTGTATTTGGGTGGTACATTAAAATAACACATAATTGCATGTATATTACTCATTAATTACCATGCAATTACACTGAAACTGACAGTATGACTTATATATGACTTTTGACTCATATAATCAAATACAAAAAAAAAACAGTTAGACAAACTCATGCTCATTGTTTCTCAATATATCAATAATCCATCAATGCATTGCTTCTATATTTAACACTTGAACTAAATATCAGTTATCAACAGCACACGAACACAACAGAAGTGAAGATAACACTGAAGTCAGCACTACCAAACCCCAGCGAGCTCCCTACCAAGACAGCATTTCTGGACATAACGGGTGCGCGTCCGGAACGCGTGTACAGCAACGTCCAGAAGCGCTGTCAGTGGTTTGAGACGCGGCCGCTATCATGCGTCACAACGCGTTTTACTCGTATTTCGGAATGTGAGCACGTCAGATCGGCGTTTAAAGCAGCGGTTCGCATGACAAACACATTTCATCAGATAAACGCAGAGACGTACCACTGCTGCTCGAGCTCCCAGTCCCTGAAGAAGTCAAACTCGAATAGGTCCATGCTCGCTGTGCTTCAGTGAGACGCCGGTGCTGTCCGTCACTGACGCGCGGCGCAGCTCGCACTGCCTCTGTGTGTGTCTGTCTCTCTGCGCTCAGCGACGCGCAGCCCCGCGGAAGGCGGAGTCAGGGCGCGCTGGAGGCGGTCACTCTCATCTGAAGAGACCGCGCAGCTCCACCTGTGTCAAACATACAACATGAGAAACTCATTCATTTGTTACAATACTATCCATTTTATATAAAGCGCACCAAAATAAATTAAACAATGTGTTTGTGATGTCCGTTCTGTATAATTTTATTATTATGCAATATACTGTATATGACCCTTTGTGTTTGTTCTACTATTTCTTGTTATTTTAATGATAATAATAATGAGTAAAACTATATTCCAACATTGCTTACATATATATAAAATAAAATATTTCCTAGCCTATATCAATTTATCCTAAAATGTAATTCATTTGGTAAATTATATACTGTAATGTAGCAGTGGTTCCCAACCAATGAGGCCTGAAAAAAATTCAAGATGGCCTCAAGATGACTTTAAATTACTTAAAATAAACAAAGGCAAAACAAGCTTTAAAACGAGCTAAACCAACTTAAAATCATGATATTCTTTAGGGTTGGTTATATTTATAGCAAATATACATATTTATAGTTATGCCAAGCTCTAAAAAAAATTTATTACAAAAATTGGGAGTGTGGAAATACTATTTTGTACAATGATGACTACATATATGTATATATATATACATGTACGCATTTGATAGATGTTTTTATCCAATGTGACTAACAGGTACCATCATGTGTGTTCCCTGGGATCCGACCCACAACCTATTACGATGCTAGCACAATGCTCTACCACTAAGCTACAGGAACAATGACTAAGGGGCGGTTTCCCAGACAGGGATTATCTTAAACCAGGACTAGACCTTAGTTTAATTAGGAAATATATCTAGTTTTAACAAACATGCCTTATTAAAAACATTACTTGTGTGCAGTTTGAGGCAAAACAAAGGACACTGATGCATTTTAAGATATGTCCGTGCAGTTTTAAATTCTTCAGTTTGGACAGCTCTTATATTTATTTTAGTCTAGGACTAGTTTAATCGCTCTGGGAATTAATCTGGGAAACCGCCCCTAAATGTTTTGGATCCACTGGTGTAAATCAGCTAATTTTAAGTAAAAAAGGTTCTGACAATAGTTATATTATAAGACAAACATTTGTTATAATAATAATAATAATAATAATAATAATAATAATTATTATTATTATTATTATTATTATTATTATTATTATTATTATTATTATTATTATTATTATCATAATCATAATAATATAATGATGATGATGAAGATGAAGATGAAGATGAAGATGAAGATGATGATGATGATGATGATGATGATGATGGGGATGATGATGATGATGATGATGATGATGATAATAATAATAATAATAGTAATAAAAATTTATTAAATGTAAATAAATATAAATTAATTAATTAGTTAATAATGATGATGATGATGATGATGATTATAATAATAATAGTAAATAGTAAATAGATATAAATAATGATGATGTTGTTGATGATGATGATGATAATGGTAATAATAATAATAATAATAATAATAATAATAATAATAATAGTAATAATAGCAAAAAGTAAATAGACATAAATTAATTAATTAATTAATAATGATGATGATGATGATGATGATGATGATGATGGTGATGGTAATATTAAAATTATATAGTTAATAGAAATAAATAAATAATGATGATAGTAAATAGATATGTATAAATAAATAAATATGATGATGATGATGATGATAATGATGATGATGATGATGACGAAGATAATAATAATAATAATAATAACAATAATAATAATAATAGCAAAAAGTAAATAGATATAAATTAATTAATTAATTAATAATGATGATGATGATGATGATGATGGTAATATTAAAATTATATAGTTAATAGAAATAAATAAATAATGATGATAGTAAATAGATATGTATAAATAAATAAATATGATGATGATGATAATGATGATGATGATGATGATGATGATAATAATGATAATAATAGCAAAAAGAAAATAGATTTAAATAAATACATAATCAATGATGATGATGATGATGATGATGATGATGATGGTAATAATAATAGTATATAGTTAATAGAAATAAATAAATAAATCAATAATGATGATGATGATGATGATGATGATACTAAATAGATATAAATAAATAAATAAATGATTATGATGATGATAATAATAATAATAATCATAGCAAAAAGTAAATTTATATAAATACATTTATAAATAAATACATAAATAAATGATGATGATAACGATAATAATAATAATAAATATTAAATAGATATAAATAAATGATGATTATGATTATGATGATGATGATGATGATAATAATTATAGCAAATAGTAAATAAATAAATAAATAAATTTTTCAAGTCAAATGCAGTAATATGTAACATAGTGCCTTTCCACAAGCTCAAGGGCTCTTTACAATCAGTGAAATGACAACTAACAAAGTAGATAAATGTTAACACCTGGAGTTTTACTGTATACCGAAGTGTACAAAATAAAATGTATATTTTGTTGTCATTTGTAAAAATAAAAGAGCTAGACTAATATTCACTGTGTTCAATCATTTTATGATATCCGAATAAATTTCAGTCTTGAGTGATAACTGTATTTTATTTATTATAAAATGATTATATTCACAGTTCGGAGTGTTTTTTTATATTCACAGGTTTAGATTATGTATGATTATTATCCATAAGAACATTATTAAGACTGTGGTATCCAGTTTAGTAGTTCACAGAAGTTCAAGTCATATCAGCAAGTCAGTGTAATCTTTAACACAATACTATGGCACATTTTCCAATAAGCTGAACTTTCAACAAATCATCATTATTGCAGTTCTAAGAAAATAATTAGTTTTGCAGGAGGAATCATGTGCACCTCTGATACTTGTAAGCAAAGCAGATTTGCAAATACATTCATTTTTAACATAATGCATGAATCATGAAGAACACCCTGTCAGGAACCCGGCCGCACCACACAAGCACTAGCTCGGCAGGCGTAATAAAGAGGAGGTTAGTGAAAAACATATGTTTGTTGTTGACATTATGATGATTTGGCGAGAGCCATATGGTGATCGTGTTATGTGCCGTACGTGGCTACAACAAATTTCTCTTTTTGCATACTTTGCCCGAGGATCCCATCTCAAAATTCATTGCACGAGATGGGAAGCCGATATTAATCTTACCTTGAAATAACACAGTGGGAGAGGAGAAATAAATTTCTGGGGCAGAATGCCTTTCCGTACGTTATACGAATGGATGCTTTGCTGATGGATTTTACAATGGTCAGAGAGGACACAGAGGATGCCACAGTGTCTAACAATAGTTCACACTGATACAATGCAGTTTATGCTCTTGCCACCTGCTCTTTACTAACAGTGAGATAAAAGCGGAGAAGATGACTCAGAATACTGCTGTAAATTATAATGATATCTATTTTTGTGCCAAATAAACCTAGTCTTGCCTTCAATCGTATAGGCTTTATTTTAATGCCAATCATGCCATTACACCACTAAACTCACCTTATCTTTTCTAAACTCAATAATAAATGCCTAAAAATGACCGGCGTTGTAACAATGAACGTGATGTACTAGAACAATGAAGTACAATAGGACGGTTTAATAGGCTATTTTATGATTTAGAGGAGTCTGTGAGCGCACAGGTTCAGGTCTCTCAGGTGCAATGGTGCCTTTGAGAGTTTTGAAGAGGCTTTTGAAGAAACTGCCGTGCTGTAATATTAGTGCTGAAAGATGAAGAACTAATCCCGTTGGAGGATCTCTTTGTTAACTTATGGACAGTGAGCGTGCAGTCTCTCTCTTTTAATAGTTTAAATCAGATTTTTAATTAAATAGATTAATTATAATATAGAAGGCATACATTGTGTCTATCACCAATAAACCAAATACAAGATGTTCAAGGAAAGTTTACATTTTATACAGCAACAACAATACACAGAGGCCAGTCATATACAGTAAACCTGCTTTAACTTGTTAATCAATGTATTAACAATAAGTCACACCAAGTACTCCCAAATCCTCTGTTGTAACAGTCTTCATAAAGAGGCAATTCAGTAACCTTTACATACATATTGTATAAACATTCATATGTTTTCTGTCAAGTAGAGACATGACGTGCATACTGTAACATAAGTTTCATATGTTTATGTACATAGCACATACAGTCCTCTAAGGCCAACCCTAGGCAGCCATGTTATTTCAGTCAGGCAAGACTACTTAAATAGGGAAAGACAGACAAAAAGCATATTTCTGACCATCAATTTTGACACCAAAATATTTGTTTATAGCCAGCACCAGATTTTCAATTTCAGAATTTTTATTTTAAATATATAAACATACAATATATCAAATGACAGAACAGACCCCCTGCTTTCAAACAACAAAAAAACATTTTTTCATCCTATCTTCATTTGTTCCCTTTTAATCACCTCTCAAATATTCGAGGTTTCTTTTAAAATACAAAATTTTGAGCAGAAAGCTGAAATTATTGCATTTTTGTCAAGGACTTTTGTTAGAGATCACATTCAGAGTGATTGTCAAAACATACACAGAGTTTTTACTGATTTTGAATCAGTGGATGAATCAGGTGCTTTATAAGTTGGGTAAGATCGCCACCTAGTGGATAATAGCGGAAACATGGATTGCCGTAAAAACCGTCATTGGCAGGAAAGTGTTTTCTATTAATTGACAAGATCAGTGGCGGCAGGGGCGTCATGCACCAATTTTTTAAAGGGGGCACAGTGTGCACATACAGACATCAAACAAAATATTATAGAGTTTTCAGTCTTTTCCATGGCACTTACATTTCTAACAATCTGAACACTCCTGCTTTCATGCAAAAACCTCCAAAATAAACGTGTTGACTATCTTTCTTAACAAATACTATTTAATCGGAATAATGACATATTGGTATCATATTTACATCTGAAACAGCATGTTTTATTTATTTAAGTTTTAATAAATGACTTGTTTAATTGTGTCATTAATGCATTTTGCACAACAACTGCATTATTCTATAAAATGAATGTAATTTTAAATCCATAAAGTATATAAACAACGAAAATGACATAAGATATTGCCACGTGATTGATTTTAATGTACAATAATGATTTAATTTTTTTAGATAAAATTATAAGGGGAACGCATTTTTGCATCAAATTTTACCTCATATGTGAGCATGTGTGATTCCGAACCCCCGTGAACTCTGGTGAACTTTGCCGTTGTACCAAGATGAATCTAGAAATCTACGTTATTAATATAACGTGGAGACGGTCACAATTTAAACCATTTTCTACACAGAGGAGGTTAACTGCACATTACCGTAATGGGGTTTGGAAATGTTGTGAGCGTTACTTACACGTTTTAATTCCTCAGATTGCAAAATGCAGCAGCAACAGCAAAGAGCCCGTGAGCGCTTAGACGCTAATGACGTCTGCAATTGCACTGTCTGCAGCGCCTGCCGCCAGAATAAAGTAATGTAACACGATCAAAACGGAAAAATCTCTGAAAAGTGACAAGGATGCAGCACAGGATTGATAATATTTGGCATATTAAACAGATTAAAAGACAAATAACCGATTAATGGACGCTTCTTCGATTTTGAGGTTGCATGCTAAATCCATTTGGCTCAAAAAAAAACAAGGGGGCATGTGCCCCCTCAGTTTGAATGGACATGACGCCTCTGAGTGGCGGCGAAAGGGTTAAGTTCAAATTGCGCTAAAACACCTTTTTTTTAGGTTGATTCACCTACTGCACATGTGCATAGGTTGGCAAATGCCTTACATGTCTCTATTAAAGGCCCTCCCACAGAAAATCATCAGTTTTATCAGTTTTATTGGTGATTGATTATTTTAACTGGAAGGTGGGACTTTTGTCGCCAGAGCGGCCAAATTGACTGTTGCATTGTCTCCTGTTCATAGTCATTGCAGTGCTCAATCTTGTCTTATCCAATATCTTTGCTATAACTTGTTAGGTGTTAAACTTTCTGATAACTTATAATACATTGTGGCAATTTTTATGCAAAAATAAAAAATCTAATATGAAACTGATGTACCATTAACTAATGATGAATAATTTCTCAAACATTACATTTCATCTTTAAATCAGATAATGCTTCAGTTCAGTGCAGACATAACATTTCATTGGGTGATTCTTCTTCCACTGGTTTATGAAGCAGACTTTTGACCATTCAAGTGAACACCTCATTCGATTGGGCCACATGAAAACTCTTAAAATGGTGAAAATTGCCTCTGGCATCTACTGTGATAAATGACTTGAGAAATACTTTATCATAACGGCCAAAGCCACACGAGTGGAGCCTCGTTCTTTTAATCTCATTGAGATGAATAAGAGAGTCATTACTGCTGTGATGATACAGTCTAAAGGGATCGTCTCCTAATTATACCACTGTAATTTCTGACTTAATTATCTCCTGCCCACTGTCCAATCCAATTGCTTCGCTGTACTCTTTCTACTATTGATCTTGTGTTTATAGACAAGCAGGTATGAATAAGCTATAAGTGTAGTGGACTCAAACTTTTCATAACATTATGTAACAAAACGGCAATCAGCAATTACTGTAAGTCAGCTGGTCCCAAGATCAATTTAGTGGATGTAAATCAGAGTAAATGTAAAACATCCAACTTCAAAATGTTATCCAACAAAGGTAATAAAGTAACTTGAACAAAGATTTTTGTTGTTGTTGAAGAGGGTCAATTTATTATTTTGTGTTTACTGAATGAAATAAGATTAATCATCCTGCTGACAAATATTATTTTGTGGACTGGACTTACATATTTAAGTGTTTGTCCAAATCCCAATATATAACTTGCCAAACTGAGTAATCTGAATAAACAATAAAAAAACAATGATCTGAAAGTTCCCAGCATGCATGTTCACTTCTTATGTTTATTAAAAAAGATTACTATTTTAATGTTTGCTGGCTTTATTTACACTGTTATGTTGTTAATGTTAGTTATGAATGCACTTTAAAATTGCAGTTTCAATGAAGCTATAAAGGGCTCTAAACGATCCCAAATAAGGCATAGCAAAACGATGGTCATTTTTGGCAATAAAATTAAATATAAATAAAGATATGCACTTTTAAACTACAACTTTTCATCTAGCTCTAGCCGCGTGATGTGCCAGCACAAATTTATGTATTGCGTAATGTTAGGGCCATTTTAATCTTCCGTTTATTTTATTTAAATTTACCCCCCCTTGCTGGCACTTTTATTTTGCATTATGACACCTCCAGGAACTCCATATATGGAGACAGGAAGTGAAGCCAAAGGGGTGATCGCATTAGAAGGAAGTGCGTGCCACAGTTGGGGGCGATATAGGCTGAATCCCAAACCACCTACTTCCATACTATACTGTATAGTACGCAAAGTAGCGCTTTTTACATACTATATAGTATGGAAGTAGGCGGTTTGGGATTCAGCCATCGTTTTTTGACCACAAACTCACGCAACCACATAGTAAAAGAAAATTGAAACCTTTTGTTTACATTTACACTGATATATGCATACACCATTTTGAATTAGATATTTAAGTTGTAGCTTATTTAAAAGGATAGAAGATCCTATTTTGTTTCAAGTTTAAGTTGGTTTGAATGTGCTTCCAGAAAACCCCCCTCCCCATATCTGGCTCGCGCGGTGGCTTGTGATAAGGTGAGACAAGCGGCCGAAACACATAATGACGTCGAAAGGTCACACGTTACATATTTGAAAAGCACATTTGCAGAACATTTTAAACAATAAACTGACACAAAGACATTAGTATCATTCCACAAACAACAATGTCAGAACGATCCTCTTTCTCCACACTTGTAAACACTGGAGCGGTAGTTTCGCATACGTGACCTTTCGCCGTGATGACGTAAATACGTAAGGTCACGCAATACATCACACAGCTAGTACAAGAAGAGAAGTTGTGGGTTAAAGGTGCATATTTAAAAAATTTTTTTGCCTCGGTTGGGATTATTTAGAGCCCTTTGAAGCTGCATTCAGAGGCAGTCTTAACATAGGGGCTGATTACACTTGGTATTAAGATGGGTTTTCATCGATCGGATCACAAGTGGAAGAGAGAGACACATTACGTTTACACCTGGTATTTGAATCCGTCTCTTTTGTCAACTTTCGACCGCTTCTGTCCTGAATACTGTAAGGGGGTGGTCTGTGAGACGGTGGGCGAGTCTGTCTGCTGTCATTCAAACGCGGAGTAATTATGAGTTCATATGGACGCGAACTAAAATGATGTCGGAGTCCGCGTGTATGTCTAGCAAGTAAACATGCTGTACAGTGTTTTGTACGTGTATATGTTGGAGCTTTCTCTGAATTTTTGGTGCAATTGATGAAGTGAGATCGCGCAACATTCACGCGCTTTCAAAACGAAACTACGGAGATCAGCCGCTTTAGTTGTATCAATGAAAGGCTAAAAATAGCACTGTTCACCGTATCTTCAAGCCAGAAGTCAGAAAAGACGTAAAACTTGTGTTCAGTACCTCTTAAATAAGTGGGCGGAGAGAAGGCAGTCGCGTGTGGCTGTTCGAACACATTCAACCACATGTGCGTTTACATAAGCAAAAGCAATCTGATCGAAAGGGGTTTCGACTACCTCTGAATGTGGTTGAAAGTGGTCGAAAGTGGAAGCGTTCAAAACGTTTTGAACACCGTTTACACCTGGCATTAACGTCATCCACTTGTGATCCGATCGATGAAAACGCATGTTAATGCCAAGTGTAAACAGCCTCATAGGGGCATAGGTAGGCTGCCGCTTGGGGCCCCGCACCAGTGATCATTTTAGGGGGCCCCCAACCAACCTAATAAATACATAAATAAATAAAACCCTTATCATCATGAACACTTTAAAAGCATGGTACATTTTATGAATATTCTTAAGAAATATGTTGAAACTTTAAAGTAGTAGATAAAATGTTCAGTTCATGTTTCTCTGTCACTACACACATACACCCCTTCTTTCACAATGAAATGGACTAGTACATAAGATAAACACAGACACAGGGACTGGAAAGTACACAAATAGAGACGAATCAAGACAAATCTAAACACAAAAATGGGGCTTTGGTGAGTCAACCGCCTAGTTTTGCTAGTAATAGCCTTAGTCCTACACTGATAAAAATTATTTTGTGGTGAAGTAAATAACATTACTACATAGAAAAACGAATTGAACCCTACAGGGCTCCAGACTGCGAGTAAATAGTCACATTTTGCGAGTATTTTCCCTGCCTATGCGACTATTTTTTATTAAAGGTTGCACTGATGCGACTGTGAAATTTAAATATAATTAAATTAATATAATGCGCAAGCGATTACGTCTGCGGCGCTTCCAGTCACTCTTCCTGTTGCTGCCCCGCTCCCCGCCTTTCTATCCTATCTCAGGTGCATATCACCTCTCTAAATTCGTGCACACCAAAGTTTTTACGCCTGCGGCCGGCGCATGTTTTCAATTGTTTCCAAAGGAAGCTCAGCGTTTTTAAATAAGACAGCAGCTAGCCGTTTTCTTCATCCTCCATTCAGCATCCTCCAGGTGTTTTCAGAGGCTTTTAAAAGTTCTGGTGTGCACAACCCCTTATTCTTTATTGGTGTAGTGCTACACTTTGTGTGTTCTCTGCTTTCTTTTGGAGTAAACATTTTTTTGTCCTCTTTTATAGATCGAATAGGGGGCCCCAAACAAAAACTTTTTGCCCCCCCCCCACAAAATCTATGAGCAGTCAGTTATCAGACAGGCACAAAAAATTGTCTCGGACCCAACCCATATCCTTCATTCAGAATTTGAGCTTTTATCTTCAGGTAGAAGATTTAGGGTTCCAAAATGAAGCCTAAACTGCTATAAATTTTATTTTTTGCCTATGTCTATTAAGCTCATTAACTCTAGTATAGGTGTAATATGTCCATAATTTGTAGGCTATTTGGGGTGTGTAATATGTAGGTTGTTGATGTTTGTAATATGGTATTGGAGCGATTTGTAGGCCATGAGGAATGTGCAACTGTGTATTTTGTAGACAGTACGGAGTGTGCAATATATTATATTTTATGGTGCAATATGCCAATTGAGTATGTGTATTTTTCTTTTATTATGTCTGATGGAACGCGTAATATATTAGAAGTGTAAAATATTGTTATGTATTTTATGGGAGTGTGAAGTGTGCCAATTTTTGCATTTTTTAGGCCTCAAGGAGTGTGTAATATATTTGCTGTATATTCATGTAATATGTTGTAAACTGTCTTTTGTGTTGTTTGTGTAAAGCTGCGGAATGGACAGAGTCCAAAACAAAATTCCCCTTTGGGGACAATAAAAGTATAAACTATTTCATTTCTTCTCGACATATTGGATGACATGGGGGTGAGTAAATTATCAGGATTTTTTTATTGAAAGTGGAACATTCCTTTAAGTTGACATTACTCAGTAAAAAGAGTTAACATACCACAGTACAAACACTGAAGAGTCTAAATACCAAGTTTTGTTTCAGTTGTTCAAAGGAATTCACATCTACTGCATTCATCTGTTTTTCAGTTCAATTCAATTCAAACTGATCTAGTGCTTTATACAATTGTGCATTGTAGCAAAAGCAGCTTTTCAGGAGATGCGTATTAGTGCAGGCAAAATGTGGCTTAAATTTAAAAATATGTGCTACTGTACTTTGTGTTTATATATTCAATGCATTAAAAGGGTTACTTCACCTTGAAATTACAATTTTATCATAATTCATAATGTAGTCTATGGGACAGTCAAAAGCCTCAAGGTTTTCATCAAAAATATCTACAAATGTGTTCTGAAGACAAAAAGGCCTTAAGGGTGAGTAATTTATGATAAAATTGTAATTTTGGGACTAACTAACTCTTTAAATGAGAATCTCTTTTTGACTAAAGCAGCTTATTACTGCTAACGTTAAACACTAAAATTTTTACATAATATGACTTAATAAAAGTGGATCAAGACAATTTAGTCTCCTAATTAACTTTTGAGCCTCTTTAAATTTATTTTTTTATCTTCATGTCTATCCCATAACTATTTCACAACAATTTTCTCCCCAAAAGTTAACCAAGATAGGAAACACCTAATAATACACACACAAGAAAATCTCAACCGTAATTAACCATTTGTATTTAGACCCCAGCTTTAAACTAGTGTAATAATGCTGTACTTTGAAGACTGTGATTATGCAACAGTTGATTCTCAGAAGTGTTGTAATGAAACCACAGCTGTTACACAGTTGGAGTTTTCTCGCTCTCTGGATAAGGTGAAACGTGTGACCTTATTACAGTTCAGCAGAACGTAGTACAAAAACACCTACCCAGTCTCCTGAGGTTGCGTATAAATAGCACAAAGTGTAAAACTCGTGCAATACATACGCCAAATTCCACTTTGGCGTGCATATGATACGCAAGTCCTTCCCATTCACTTAAACGGGGCATCTTTTTTTGTCGTTTTATTTATTGGTTTCTCAATTTTTTTCTGTTTTTTAAACCATTTTCGCTTGGGTTTAGGGTTAGATTTCAGATTTGCTTAATAAGGTTATTTAATATACAGGTTTCTCTATGTTTTTGTCCATATTTAAGCCATGGTCGCTTGGAGTTGGGGTTAGAGTTGGGGTTTGGGTTAGGATGTCATTTTTATATAACAAAAAGTTGTTCTAACCCTAAACCCAAGCGAAAATGGTAAAAAATAGCAAAAAAATTGAGAAACCAATAAACAAAACGACAAAAAAAGATGCCCCGCTCAAGTGAATGGGAAGGACTTGCGTATCATATGCACGCCAAAGTGGAGTTTTGCCTATGTGTTGCACGAGTTTTGCACTTCGTGCTGTTGTTTGTACGCATCTTCAGGAGACTGGGTTAAAAACACATACCTGAATTGAAAGAATAACACTCTCTCATTGTAATTATCGCCTAAAAGGCAATACGAGAATCAGGATTTATATAACAGAACTTCAGATGGCTTGAAGGTTTAGTAACAAACATAATTCATTCGAAATTTCGATTCATTCGAATCCTCCTACTGTACATAATGTAAGGAACATTCTGTGAAAATTTAACCTTGATATCTTTATTATTGACTGAGTAAGGTCATGTCAATGGTTGAAATCAACGTGAAATCAATGACTGGATTTCACAGACGGTAATATACTGTATGTATGCATTTGGCAGATGCTTTTATCCAAAGTGATTTACGGTGCATTTAAGCTATACATTTTCTCAATATGTGTGTTCTCTGGGTATCGAACACATGACCTTTGCACTGCTAATGCAAAACCATTAGTTTAACTAAGTCCACAGGGCGGCAAAGTGGCTCAGTGGGTAGCACTGTTACCTCACAGCAAGCCCTGGTTAGGTCAGGTGTCCTTTTTGTGTGGAGTTCTCCCTGTGTCAGCGTGGGTTTAGGCTGGTTTCCTCTAACAGGCCAAAAACATGCAGGTTAGATATATTAGGGCTCATATCATACCGAACTGTTCCCGAGCACGGTTGGATCACACACGTTAGGGGAGGGACAATTTGGCATCTCTAAGGGCACACTCACATTATCCAAACCAAACCATGCCCAAGAGCGTTTGACCCCCAAATCCTGATTTTTTAGTTGTTATTAGTTGTTAATGGGATCCATTTTGATTTCACATGGATGTTAAAGGAATAATTCAGACAAAAATTCAATTCAATTCAATTCAATTTTATTTATATAGCGCTTTTCACAATTTGGTAATTGTATCAAAGCAGCTTTACATAATAGATGCAGTGAAAAGCTTAGAAAATCGACAGATAGCACAACATAATAAACGATAGCACAAGCAGTTAAATTTACTACGGCTATAAATCAACATTATAAGCAAACGTATTACTAATGTAACGTTTAGAAGTTAAGCCCAAAAAGGCTGCCTCCCCGGGTTGAAAAACCACCTAGGAGAAAAAAACCCCGGAATTTTAGCCGGGGAAGTAAAAAAAGTCATAGGAGGAAAAAACCCTTGGGAGTTATATATATATATATATATATATATATATACACATTGAAACGGAAGGAGATTAAGCGGAGATTAAGCGGAGATTAAGCGGGTTCTGCCGGTGGTCTTTGGTCAGGCATCAGCTGGACATCACGTTGAAGAACAGCTAGTAGATCAGTTGTGTGCCGACTTTCACATGTACCGGAACTGGATCTGTTTGTCTCGTCCTCGGGATCAAGGACGAGGCAGGGAGAGAGAAACAAAATCTTATTAGTGTAGGGGCCGTTCACATAGAAAACAAGTGTCACACAGTAATGTGGTTTTAGTCAGCTCGGTTCCGGACAGGCTAACTATTGCTGGTTAAGTGTATTACATATAGTTGATGATTTTAGAAACGGAAACAGAACTCGTTTGACTAAGGCCAGAGGCCCCACTGTCGTCGTTAATACTAACGTACAGTGGCAAACGGTTCTGTATGACATACTATTTTAAGGTCATGGGAAAAGGCCAAAATTGCAAGCCGGCCATATTTGGCAGTTAAGACTCAATCGAAAACCAATTCAAAGTTTCAGCATATTACTAAAGAGTATTAATGAGATTTACCATGCTTTGGAGTGTTGACGAAAAAAAGGTTTTAATTTATTCATTAATTTATTTATTTATTAGGTTGTACAAGCTAGCTATTAGGAGATAAGTACCATTGTTAAAACAACTATTTGAAAGCCTTGTTAAAGAGAAAAGTTTTAAGTCTAGATTTAAAGTTATCTACTGTCTCTGCTTTTCGGACATCGGTTGGTAAATCATTCCATAGCTTAGGGGCTAAGTAGGAAAAGGATCTGCCACCTTTAGACACTTTTGATATTTTAGGGATAATTAAGAGGCCAGAATTTTGTGACCGCAATGCACGTGATGGATTGTATTCTGATAATAATTCTCTAAGATATGACTGTAAAAATGTAAACTGTCTATCCATACTTTTAAATCCTGCTGATTTTACTTATTACTTACTAAAAAGAAGGATTATTAAAGAAAACCAAAGCTTTATAACAAAATATAACAAATTCAATAAATAAAAAACAATGCAATTTTTTTAACACCAATCTTAAACTGGTGGTCTTCTTTCTTTGCTTACAGTTTTTCCTCTTACAAATTCCGTCATGTTAATAGGGGATTTGCCTTAGCACGAGCTCCAAGGGTTTTTAATATAAGAGATGAGACTCTAATTGTTGAATGCACATTATGCCATTAACACACTCATAACTCATTACACGAATAGGAACAACCCTTTTAGACTGTGTGCCAGGCGCACAGACCATTTTTCCGATCGTTAAACTAGCAAAAATGGATTTGGACACGCCCTAAGTGCACTTGTGACATGAGCTTGAGACCATACGCTTAGATTGTTAAAATAGGGCCCACAGCCTGTAAAGATGATTCAAATTTACAAATACATTTATACTTTAAGTGCCCATAATTGACTATTAAGTCCGTTTCACAGTTTCCTGAATGTGTCCTGTGAGTTTAAACATTATTATGCAATTTTCACATTTTTTCTATATAACAGATAATATTAGTTAATCAAGTTTAAAGGGGCCATGTCACAGGACTTTTAAATCTTTGGTGATCTTAAATCTTTTAAGATAATAAATCTTTGGTGTCCCCAGAGCACATGTGTGACGTTTTAGCTCAAAATACCATATAAATAGTTTATTATAGCATGTTTGTAGGTGTGTGCCTACAACATGTTTGTGTCCTTTAAAATGCACATGAGCGGATGAAGTGCAAACACTGATCACAATGATGGTGGTTTGTTGAAATTGAAACTCAATTGTTCTGTGAATTCTTTTCTCTCTGCACTAAATGGCAGAGCTGTGATTGGATAATGCAGATTAAGGGGTGGTATTATTATAATAAGAGCTCCTTGTGACATCATAAGGAGAGCCAAATTTCAACGACCTATTTTTTCATGTGCTTGTAGAGAATGGTTTACCAAAAGTTACTGGGTAGATCTTTTTAAAATTTTCTAGGTTGATAGAAGCACTGGGGACCCAATCATAGCACTTAAACACGGAAAAAGTCAGAATTTCATGCCATGGCCCCTTTAATGTTTGGCATGTTTATGGTTGGCTGTACATTGATAGGGGATTTAGTAAGGCGGAAAAATGGGTAAAACATTGGTCTGTTTGCCATTTAAAAGCCATTCATTAATTTAGTACAATATTTCAGTCCAACCTGATTTCACGGAAATTTGTATGTATTTTATGAGGTGAATCGTACAAAAGTGTACAATTATTAGAAAATCCAAAGACACGAAAAGCAAATCGTACAAAAACTTATGAATTCATACAAATTAGTCACCTCGTAAAATCCGTACGAATTGCCATGAGATTGTGTGGTCCATTATAATTTTTTGAATCAAGTTATTTGCAGGTTTTGATTTTTATCTTTTGTTACCAAGTAAGGCACGTAAGTTTGAAACAGCATGGGGGATTCAACGATTTCAGATTTTTGTCTGAGCTTTTCCTTTAATTGTTGCATTTTTACAGTCTGAACAAAAGCCACAACACCTCTGAAGTCAGCCGAACACATTCATTTGATGACTTCCCCTGTAACAACAACTCAGGCACTTTAACATGGATCTCCTATGAGTTCATTGGTAATTGGCAGGCACACTGGCAGCAGGGCACTGCCACATCAACAGCTCGACAGCACTCCTGCCCGCTGAGTGACAGATGTTAATTAGAGCCCTTTGTAAACTGCTGCTACGCTCAGCCTGAAACCATTTCTTTTTCTCTGTCGCACGCGCGCTATGATAATAGATTTAATCAAGAACCCAGATTCAGTTAGTAGAGTCAGGTTTAGCTGAAATGCCTTGATCTTGAATTTATAGCTCAAGGCACGATAAGTCTGGTTGAGTCGATTGATACCACTCAGACCAAAGAGACTTATATTTTTGGTCATATTGCATATTGTGCTCCTGTATAGCTCAGTGGTAGAGAATTGCGTCAGCAGTGCAAATGGTCAGGATTCCAACATAGTTATTTGGAAATTTATAAATGCAATTTAAAACGATGCACTTATTGAGCATTTTATGTTGTTTTTGTAAATTGCTATATTATTTTAACTATTAATTAATTAATTAAAAATTCATTTATAAAAAGTGTTAAATAATTAATTAATTTGGAACTTTGCCAATTAATTAATTTGTAAACAAATGTATTAATGCCTATTGTCCAATTAGTTATTAAAGGTGCAGTGTGTAATTTTTAAAAGGATCTCTTGACAGAAATGCAAAATAATATACAAAACTATATTATCAGGGGTTTATAAATACCTTTCATAATGAACCGTTATGTGTTTATTAACTTAGAATGAGACGTTTTTATCTACATACACTGAGGGTCCCCTTTCATGGAAGTCGCCATTTTGTGCCGCCATTTTTCTACAGAAGCCCTTAACAGACACATTTTTTTACTAAGTTGTCTCCTACACTGACATTTTTGTCCGGTGGCAGCTACCGTAGCTTTTCTATGTGTTTCAAAAGTGAGGGGTGAGCAGTGGATTAAGCCATTGGTTGCAATTCACAACCTCATCACTAGATGCCGCTAAAATTTACACACTGCACCTTTAAATATTGAAATTCTTTATTACTTGTCATGTGACTCTCCTGGCTGGGGCCTCATTTATAAAGTGTGCGTACGCACAGATTTGATGGTCTTTGACGAGGAGAAATGTGCTTAACGCCAAGTCAGGGTCTAAGCAAACGTACGCACTTTTGCTTGTCCGATGCTGCAGGTTTTTGGAAATATAAGCCATACTTACTGCACAAAAAGAATTGAACATTGACAGGCACTCTTTTATATGTTGATTACATTAATCACATTTAAATGCAGAGATTTGAAACTGCTTAGCTGCACACAAGTTCAAGATCATTTTTGATTTATAGATTTCACATCTGAAAGAAAGGGGTACGTGCATTTCTGTGCGTACATTCGTTTTATGAATCACACGTATGCATTTTTAAGCAATTATCGTAAGATTACATTTAGGATGGATTCTACGCAGCATTTTATAAATGAGGCCCCTGGTCCTCTATATGGACACTCCACATTATCTGCCATTGGTTAGATAAGAAGTCAATTCTACCTAAAACACACTATTGGTTAAGCCAATGTTGCTGTGTTTGGCTGGTTGGAATGGTCAAACAACCTGTAGAGGAATGTCATATAATAGAGACTTAACTATAATCTATTGTATTATATTATGTTATATACGTTATATTATATTTTGGCACTTTTGTAATGTGTGTGTGTTTAAAGGATTATTCCAATTTCACATAAAAAAATCTCAGTAATGTACTCGCCCCCATGTCATCCAAGATGTTTATGTCTTTCTTTCTTTAGTCGAAATTAAGTTTTTTGAGGAAAACATTCCAGGATTTTATCCATATAGTGGATTTTTTCGGACCTCAATGGTTTACAGTTTCAATGCAGTTTAAAATGGCAGATTTAGTGCTGCTTTAAAGGACTCTAAACGATACCAATCAGGGCATAAGGCATAAGTACTAGCCTTGTGACGCACCAGCGTGACCTTACGTATTACCTACCCAGTCTCATGTAGATGTGTATAAATAGCACGAAGTGTAAAAATCGTGCAATACATACGCCAAATTCACATTCGACAAGAAGTCGTGGTTCACAAATTCACATTTGGCGTGCATATGATACGTCAGTCCTTCCCATTCACTTGGGCAGTGCATCTTTTTTGTCGTTTTATTTATTGGTTTCTCTGTTTTTTTTTTTAAACCATTCGCTTGGGTTTAGGATTAGATTTGAGACTTGCTTAAGGAGGTTATTTAATATACAGGCTTCTCCATGTTTTTGTCTATATTTAAGCCATGGTTGCTTGGAGTTGAGGTTAGAATTGGGGTTTGGGTTAGGATGTCATTTTTATATAACAAAAAGTTATATATACCCTAAAGCCAAGTGAAAATGGTAAAAAAAGCAAAAAAATTGAGAAACCAATAAATAAAAAGACAAAAATAGATGCGCCGTTTAAGTGAATGGGAAGGACTAGCGTATCATATGCATGCCAAAGTGGAATTTGGCGTATATATTGCACGATTTTCACACTTCGTGCTATTTATATGCAACTCCGTGAGATGCGTTCGTATTACCTAATCACGTCAAAAAGTAACATATGATGTATGTGAAACTACTACTCCATATCCAACAGCTGTTGTACAGTGTGTGGATTGATACTAACTAATGTCTTTGTGTCAGTTTATTGTTTAAAATGGTCCGAAAGGATGCGTTTCACATATGTACCGCGTGACTTTTCGACGTGATTACGTAATACGTAAGATCGCGCTGGCGCATCACATGGCTAGTGCAAGACAAGAAGTTGTGGTTAAAAAGTACAAATTTAATTTTTTTGACAAAAATGACATACATTTTGCTAGATAAGACCCTTATGCCTTGTTTGGGATCATTTATCCCTTTGAAGCATTTAAACTGTAAACTGGTCAAATGGTCCACTATATGAAGAAAAATCCAGGAATGTTTTCCTGAAAAAAATTCATTTTTTTCTCAACTAATAAAAGAAAGATATAAATATCTCGAATGAAATGAGGGTAAGTGAATTATCAGATTTTTTATAAAAGTGGAATATTCCTTTAAGCAGCTTTAAATGGCATTTTTTCAAAATGACAAAAACGATCATTTCCAACTTATCCAACCTTTTGTTCCATATATTCCAAAGACTATAAATCTCTCATGGTTTGCATGGCACCATTGTTCTTTCCAAAACTAATGAGCGAGTTTGATTGAATGAGTCCTTGAATCATATTCATCTACATCCCCAGCAGATTCGGCATATCTCCTGTTGTTTTTTCTCCTGCTCTTAGACAGCAGCCATCCAGAATGTTTGAACAGTGCCGAAAAAAGAACGAGAAAAGGGAAAACGTAGTGAGAATAAAGGGGGAGGGGTGCGTGCTATAATGCAGTGCACAAAACCCAAAGTGCCCATGGCCAATTTCAGCAGTAAAATCTCTCTGGCACTGATGGTTTCTCAATACATTTGATTTGGAAAAAAGGACAGAGGGTGTTTTTGGCTAATTGCAAAAGTGCCAAAGAAGAAAAGCTCGGATTTGAATAAACAAAGCTGATGTAATGCAAATGTTCTGCACTGTAAAAGCGATCTCAACCCTTTTATGATCATTGTGCATCACTAGAGACACGTGCAATAGGCGTAGCATAAATTCGTTTTAAAACGTTTCATGTTTTCCAAAAGTAATCAGAAGAAAATGTGTCAAAGTGTTGCTTACCTATGCCAAAATCACCTGTGTGATGTTAAGGTATCCCTGATGGTTCCCAGAGCATTGCAAACTGGATATCTGGGTGTCCTGGGTGGTTGGGTTAAATTTTTGGAAGAAACCTTAAACCCAAGCACTAGCAATATCATTTTTGTATCATGATACTGCAATATCCAATACAGCTTACAAATCAAGTACATCATGTATAAGCTATAAAAATAAGCATAACAGTAAAGATCAAGGATGACAAATGACACACCAGACTCGCAATTTAAATTGCTGTGTCAACTTACAGTAGATAGACTCAAATCACCATAATGCATCCACAACGGCATTATAAACAATCGTCATCAGCTCTGTAATGCCAACATCCCTGTGACTTCCTACTGTGTGTTTGTGCATCTGACAATGATGTGCATTATGAGCGTATACAGATGCAATCTCAACTCTATTGAGAAACATCAATTATTCGGCAGCGATGTCAGTTGGAAAGGCAGCGCTTTGTATCTGCCAGCCTTTCATTCCAGGCATCATCTGTTTGTGCCGAGTGGGAGAAAGATCTCTGGCAGAAATAATGACCAAATAGAAGCAGGTCTTTGAAGACAAGAATCAAAGAATTCCAGCCGTTGGATCGAGGGAATTGATAATGACAGTGTTTTTCGTCAGACCAGTAAGATTAATCATAGCGCGAGGGGAGAGAGAAGGTGGAGAAAAAGAAGACAAGAAATAAATGAAGCAACCATTTCTACAGATCCTAATTTTTTTGGCTTGGATGGACTGCTTAGCTCTATAGGTGCTGGTTTATGGTACAGAGAGAGAGAGAGAGAGAGAGAGAGAGAGAGAGAGATCATTAAACACTTGTGTGGATGGATCAGAGGAGTGGCGCTGCATTCTCTCCATTTCTTCAATCTGAGCCTGAAAACACATTCACGGGCTGGGATAAAGTGATTAAGGCCTTGTTTGGGTTTTGCTAACATATAAGGGATCTGCATAGTGGTAGTAACATGCAAAGTTGGTGTTACTATCGTGCACATTAATTCATCTTACAGGAATGTTTCATGCCATCTTTTGTCTTACTGGGTACTGGAGGTACACATCAAACCAGAAATGTGTCCTACTAATATAATTAGGCATTCCGTTTAAGTGGTTATTACATTGACAACATGATCTCACAAAGTTCCTTGGGATAGTCACAGAATCTTTTGCACATTTTTCCGTGGCATTCTCACGGATTGGTTACTCAACTGCTTTTTCCTATTTTTAAACCATTGTCGCTTTGGTTTAGGGTTAGATTTGGTGTTTGCGTTAGTATGTCACTTTAAGTATTGGTTTATACAATTTTTCTGATTTATTCTTTTATATTTTCTAAACTTTAAACCATTGTCACCTAGCGTTGAGGTTAGAGTTGGGTTTGGGTAAGGATGTCATTTTATGTAAATCTAACCCTAAACCGAAGCGACAATGGTAAGCCACGGAAAAATGCGGAGATCCTTGAGAATGCCACGGAAAAATTTGCAAAAAATTCTGTGACTATCCCACAGAAATTCATGAATGTGGTAAAAATAAAATGGATCGAATCTAAAGCAGCTCTTGTAGTTAACTCTTTCCCCGCCATTGACGAGATATCTCGTCAATTAAGAGAAAACGCTTCCCCGCCAATGACGAGATTTTCCGTCTTTCCGCAATACCGCTATTATCCACCAGGTATACCAGGCGCCCTTCCGCAACTTTTTAAAACCGGAAGTATTGCGCTATGACAAGCTGCTGCATGTCCGTGTCTGTTTTAAAGATTGCTCTGAATGGGATCTCTATGAAAAGTCCATCACAAAAATGGAATTATCTCTGCTTTTTGCTCAAAATGTGGTGTTTTTGCAGAAACCTACCCATATTAAAAAGCTGATTACAAAAGAACTACTCAAAGTAGGATGAAACGGTTTCTTTTTGTTTGAAAGCAGAGGGTCTGTTCTTTCATTTGGTGTATGTTTATATATTTGAAGAAGAACATTTTCTGGAAGGCATTAAACTTTTGTGAAAATCATGAAAAACGCTGGCGCTGGCTGGCAACTTTTTTAAAAAACGCTGGCGGTGAAAGAGTTAAAGTGACACCTGAGATTGTTTGTCATTTACAATTGTAACAGCTTGGAGAGCAACAGTTCTTATTTTAAGGCTTTTCATGTTGCAATGTTCAGTTTGTGCTCTTGCTTTCATAAATCTATTTGGTAACACTTTACAATGATTACATTTGTTAAAGCAACATTATGTCGTTTTTTTTAACCTTAAAATAATGTCTCTAAAATTATTTCAGCGATAGAACAACTCTTAACTGGACGAATTCTACTGTCGCTGAAACCTGATCAGCCTCCTAGCTGCTACAACCACACTCGGTAAGCTTCGTGTTCGGGTAGGAACACACAGCCCTGCCCAACATATTGGCTACTAAATAACCCAGGCTACTTTACCTGGTCAGTGAAGTCAACAAATTCACGTGTATTGCCCTGCCAACGGGGAGGCTTTTACAAAGACAGTATTTACAACATTGGTAACAGACAATTGTGCTTATCTAATGAGCTAAATTCACTGTAACAAAAGTTTTTTTGGTTCAACTTAAAAAGTAAACCACCTGGTTAATTTAGTTGTGTAAAAATTGTTGCGTCAACTTATATTTTTAAGTTGAATTGAAAACTCACCCATGAAACTTACTTTTTTGAGTTGAATTACTTTATTAGAGTAGGTTTTCAACATTTATTAATCTCAGTTAATGTTAGTTAATGTCAACACAAAGGTTTAAAGTAAATCATTGTACATTAACTAATGTTATCAGTATTTGGGTTAGTGACAAAAACAGTTTGGCAAGATGAGAAATGTAAAAATATAAAAAAAAAAAACTTGTTTTAAAAGTACGCATCAGGTTTATTTTAATGCACATAGTGTGTTTTTGTTGATTTTATGCAATAAAAAATGGATGGACTGAATGGACCTGAAAATGTCAAATGGTGTAACTGCCAATTGTGCCAAAGTATGAGAAATATTAAATATGTTATCCACCTTGATGGCATGTAAGCGTAAAAAATCTTTTTAAAATATAATTTTTCATTAAATGTAATTTTTTTGTAATATTTGTCCTGACATATGCTGAAAACAGCTCTGTTTTCTAAATAATCTTTGACAAATGATGTAAAAATGTATGTAGAAAAATCATATTACACTAAACTAGATGATTATATTTTATTCCACATTTTTTACGAATATATTTATATTTTAATAAAAAATACTACACCAATTGACACAGAGCGGTTACACCACATTGACATTTTTGCAATTATCCCTCAAATATTCTTTCAAAATGAAATAAAACCAGAAATTTTAGATTTGGCCCTCAAAAAAGTAATCTGCAAATTTATTTTGAAATTTTAACCCTTTTACATTGAATTGACCCATCTGCATTTCCATTACCCTTTAAAGTGCTCAAAATGGAATTGGGAATTCAAAATACACCAATGGAAACATGTCAATTATGCAAAAACTCCCATATGTAGCAAAAAATGTTACGCTCACATGAGGTGGTTTTTCGTGAAATTCAAGAAAGGAATATATCACAAAACTTCAATGGAAACCTAACGTGTGTAAAAGTCGAAATCGCATAGCCTCCCAGCCAGGGGCGATTCCAGGATTTTATAAATGGGGGGGGGGGCACAGGGGGGACCAAGAACCAGTCAGGGGGGGCCAATCAAAAAATTCAAATGAAAATAAATACTGGTTTAGAAAATATTAAGCATGGTTCCCAAAATCTTGTGCAATGCCACATGTTCTAGATGGTATTCATTTTTTTTCATTAAACAACAGTTCTGTTCCAGAATAGTTAACTTTAAATAAATTGTCATAATTTACTCATCCTAAAGTTATTTCAAACCTGAGTTTTTCTTCGGCTGAACACAAAATAAAATATTTTGAAGAATCTTAGTAGCCAGAAAGTTGATGAACCCCATTGACTGCATGTTATTTTGTACCTACATATGAAGTCAATGGGATCCATCAACTGATTTTGGTTACTGACATTCTTAACTCTTTTCTTTTTTGTGTTCAGCAGAAGAAAGAAACTCATACAGGTTTGAAACAAGTTTAGGTATATGACCATTTAAATTAAGTGAACTGTTCCTTTAAGTAGGCTATCTACATTGCGTGTAGCTGGTATTAGTTAACATTCTGACATATCAGGATTTTGGGAAAATATTATCCTACTTAAAAATTTGTTTTTCTACTCTGTCTGATCTGACTTTCATTGTTTATTAGCCCATATTGTATTTTAACAAAACTGAATGCTATTTTTTACATATTATCTGATATGTTGTCAGACAACAAAAAAGAGTTTAAGCTAGTGACTAAACACGACCCAATAACACCTCGTGTTTAATCCAACCGTTACTTTATACTGCTAAAATCCTAATTTAAATGCGACATTGTCTGATACAATTTACATTGAAGAGCTGATACGAGGTGATTTCGGATTATCTGTGTGTCTCATGCAGGGTTGATCTTCTAATCTGATTGTGTTTATGAGCGCTTTTAATTTAAATGCGAGTGATAGTTTTATTGTAGATCGCGTATAGCGCAGACAATTCAGCGCAAATTCAAAAATATCAGAGAATACTGTTAAGCGTGCGCGCGCATACCGCACCATAGGGAGGGAGAGAGAGAGCTCGTGCACAGAGAACTGGTGTGTGTGTGTGTGTGTGGGAAAACACTAACCTTTCGTTAAGTCATAATACTCGATCAACCGTCAGTAACATCTGTTGACTGTTAACTTTTACGTGAAAAGACAACGGAGGAACCCTGGTGAAAAACACCGCCAACTTTTAACTCCACTCAGTGTCAGAGAGTCACTGTCGAGGTTCCACACGCAGCAATGAGAAAGCGTGCACGCGCGAGAGAGAGAGAGAGGCGCTGCTGAGCGCTTGCAAAAGCACATGAAGCCGTTTTAAATAGTAAAATAAAATGTAAATGGTAATCATGGAAAATCTATTTGATTTGTGCCAGTGTTGAGTCTGTGGCGGGGCGCCCTCCTTCTTCTCGTTTGCACGAGTCTCAAATCAAACAGTGATTGACAACTGGTCCAATTGTGGGGTGGGTGTCGTGGTGTCTCTTTCCTCCTGTTTTAAAAACGCGCAACTACTGTGCTCGCTTCGTCTTCGCGTTCGCGCGAGTCTCAAATCAAACAGTGATTGACAACTGGTCCAAGGGTGTGGTGGGTGTCTCACAACTGGTCCAATGGTGTGGTGGGTGTCATGGTATCTCTTTCATCCTGTTTTAAAAATGTGCAACTACTGTGCTCGCTTCGTCTTCGCGTTAGCGCGAGTCTCAAATCAAACAGTGACTGACAGCTCTCTGGTCCAATGGTGCGGTGGGAATTTTCAGGTTGACAGTAAATCTAGCTGGCCCAATGAGATTGGAGGGGGGGCACCAGGGGGGCCAATCATATTCCAAGGGGGGCCGGTGCCACCCCAAGCCCCCCCACTAGACACGCCCCTGCTCCCAGCGATAGTTTTATTGACATTTAGAAAACATTGCAGAGATTTGTGCAAAACTACACTGGAAACAGCATTTGATGCATTTACAGGTCACCATATGTGTTTTAAAATTTATATTGCATATAGTCTTCCAAAAACACCTATGTGCTCGCTCCCATGTATAAGGGGCTTTCCCTGTCATTAATGCTTGGTTAACATACCTGAGTCTCATTCGATTTAAAATATGGCTACTGTGGTTGCTGCAATAAAGAAAACCTACAGTACCTACATCCATTCCCATGACTTTTGGAAGGACTTCACGCAAAATAATATTTTAGTCATTTTTTTAGTCATTACATTACATCAAATAATGGAAATGACTTAATTTTGCAGTAGTTTATTGATCTTTAGAAAATAGCGCAAAAGTTTTGCACAAAACTAATGGAAATCAGGCTCATTACAACTTAAAGCTAAAATGCATGCACTAAGAATAATAAATGCTGTAGTTGTATTGTTAGCTAATGCATTAACTAATGCTAACATATAAAGCCTTATTGTAAAGTGTTACCCATTCTTCTAAATTGGAAAAATTAATTTACATAAACCATTGTTGCTCTTTCTACCTTTCAAACTCTTTCATTGCACTTCAAATAAAAATATTTTAGACATCAAATGATAATTAATAAAAAATTAACGTAAAGCATTATTATTTACTCTTATTTATTCAATGATATGTATCATATCTATCTTACATATCATAGCTTCTTCATTGTTCATTGTTAGTGTAATCTGTAGTCCAGTAATGTTGTCCAGTGTCAGAGCTGATCTGACAGGCAGAACTCCTCGAGCATAAAGTCGACGGACACCATGACCTTTAACCAAGCGCAGGGGATAAAATAAACAGCTGTCCGTGGTAATGAGCCATCTGGACCTCTCATCCAGCCACCATCCCACCTGAAAGTCCCATCAGTCTGATTCACTGCAGTCGAAGGGTAAAGGTGGGAAACATTTTACCATAGTAAACTCATGTGGGCAGGTGCACAGTGCATAACATCAAGTTAAAGGGTTACAAAACCCTTCAGGTAAGAAATGTATATTACAGTCACGAACAATTTTACAGGATAATCTGTACATATTCACCCAGGTGGGCTTGGATGTTATGTTTACCCAGTGTGCTAAATGATAAGGGTTAATCTGTGTTAGGTTAAATATGCTCTTTTCGGTTCAGATACACAGTGCTCCCTGCTGGAGCTCAGAGGAACTTTACACCTGCCTGAGGGGAACTGGAGCAATGTACACAAAACAATTTAAATATGACAGTGACGGAACAGATTTTAGTTTAATATCACACACAATGCAAGTGATATATATCACTGTATAGATATAAAAAACATGTGTTAGTAAGAAATTGAATAATATTGGCCAATGCATTATTTAACTTAAAGAGTTTACAGTATACATTAAGAAACCGATGCATTATTTTAGTACGTTTTATACATCAAATATGCAAAAAACTAAATCATGAAAACACACCGAATAACACTTAATTTTGAAATGTACTCTCTATCCAGTCCCATTAAAAGCTTAAATTCAAATTAAGCTTTGATTTAAAACACGTCAAATTTATTATAAGATAAATAAAACCAAAAACAAGTCATTTTGTAATATCAAGCAATTTGTAACCAATTTACATTACACAAATAACAAGGCTATAACAAAAACGTGCATTTATTGCATCATATCAGTTTTTATTATTCAGTATATAGTTCACTTTCTTTAAGAAAGTATAATTCATTTGAAGCAAGTTTGCGTAAAATTGTTATGTTTGGGCAAAATATTCCCTTAACACACAATCAGGCATATTAACAAATTATATATGTGCAGAATATATAGACATAAAATGAATGCACTGTTTTCATTGGAATTATTTTGCATATAAGGCAATATATATTTTGAGTATCAAGTTACGACGACAGTGCCTGTGCAACGGACTGTCACTTCTCACTTGTTTTTTGCATCCTTGGACACTGTCAAACGCAGCTTACGCACACACACACACAAACACTGAACAGACGTGGAGCTTCGACTCCCTCCGCATATGGATGATTCAGTGCCACAACTCTCCCAGAGTCTGTGAGTGACATTTCCCACATCCTGGAGTAAAGACTCCTGCATATGACAGCCAAAGAGAAAAGAAGGAAACACAGGTGCTGGCGGATCTGACTTCATACAGACACAGATTGTGGATGCTAATTGATGTGTGTGGTGGTTACAAAATAGTGATTCATTAAATATCATACAACTGAAAGTATGACAGCATTTATGTGATCATTCTTTGATATATACTGTTAGAAAAAAATAAAAAAGGGTCCTAACTACTATTAGATACAGGTATGTACAGTTGAAAGAAAAAGTATGTGAACCCTTTGGGCTTACTTGGATTTCTTCATAAATTGGTCATAAAATGTGTTCTGATCTTCATCTAAGTCACAACTATAGAGAAACACAGTCTGCTTAAACTAATACCGCACAAACATTATACGTTTTCATGTTTTTATTGAACACAACATACAAACATTCACAGCGCAGGGCGGAAAAAGCACGTGAAAAGCTAATTGGAGCCAGGAGTCAGCCAACCTGGGGTCCAATCAATGTGATGAGATTGGATGTGTTGATTAAAGCTGCCCTGTACAATAAAAAACACACACCAGTTTTGAGTTTGCTGTTCTGAAGAAGCATTGTCTGATGTGAACCGTGCCTCGCACAAAAGAGCTCTCAGAAGACCTACGATCAAGAATTGTTGACTTACATAAAGCTGGAAAGGGCTACAAAAGTATATCTAAAAGCCTTGATGTCCATGTGTCCAGGGTAAGACAGATTGTCTACAAATGGAGACAGTTCAGCACTGTTGCCACACTCCCTAGGCGTGGTCGTCCTGTAAAGATGACTGCACGAGCACAGCGCAGAATGCTCAATGAGGTGAAGAAGAATCCTAGAGTGTCAGCTAAAGACTTACAGAAATCTCTGGCACATGCTAACATTTTTGTTGACAAATCTACAATAAGGAAAACATTAAACAAGAATGGACTTCATGGGAGGACACAACAGAGGAAGCCACTGCTATCCAAAAAAACATTGCAGCACGTTTAAAGTTTGCAAAAGAGCACCTGGATGTTCCACAGCACTACTGGCAAAACATTCTGTGGATAGATGAAACCAAAATTGAGTTGTTTGGAAAGAACACACAACGCTATGTGTGGAGAAGAAAAGGCACAGCACACCAACATCAAAACCTCATTCCAACTGTGAAATATGGTGGAGGAGGCATCATGGTTTGGGGCTGCCTTGCTGGCTCAGGCCCTGGACGGATTACTGTCATCGATGGAAAAATGAATTCCAACATTTATCAAGACATTTTGCAGGAAAACTTAAGGCCATCTGTCCGCCAACTGAAGCTTAACAGAGGATGGACGATGCAACAGGACAACGACCCAAAGCATAGAAGTAAATCAACAACAGAATGGCTTCAACAGAAGAAAATACGACTTCTGGAGTGGCCCAGTCAGAGTTCTGACCTCAACCCGATTGAGATGCTGTGGCATGACCTCAAGACAGCGATTCACACCAGACATCCCAAGAATATTGCTGAACTGAAACACTTTTGTAAAGAGGAATGGTCCAAAATTTCTCCTGACCGTTGTGCAGGTCTGATCTGCAACTATAGGAAACATTTGGTTGAGGTTATTGCTGCCAAAGGAGGGTCAACCACTTATTAAACCCAAAGGTTCACATACTTTTCCACCCTGCAATATGAATGTTTACATGTTGTGTTCAATATAACATGAAAACGTATAATGTTTGTGCGGTATTAGTTTAAGCTGACTGTGTTTCTCTATTGTTGTGACTTAGACGAAGATCAGAACACATTTTATGACCAATCCATGAAGAAATCCAAGCAAGCCCAAAGGGCTCACACACTCCCTCCCTCAACTGTATACATTACATACCAAGCACCTTTTAGATATTATGCATCTTTCGTACCAATATGTACCTCAGAAGTACTAATACTCTTTAGGTGCAAAGGAATACTCTTTAAAAGGGTACAGCACCAGTGACCGAATTTTTACCACAAGTATTTAAAAAAGCATATTATGTGAATTAAAAATATTGTGGTACAGTGACGTTATCAATAGCTGCGTTTCCATTACCCTTCAAATTGCGCAAATTGAAAATAAGGCCAATGGAAACATGTACATTTCAGTGTTTTTTTCAGGCTATTTGGAAAAGGTGTATTTTGCAAAACTGCAATGGACACCATTTATTCGCATTTTGAGGTCACCTGATGCAAGTAAATCACATAAATAATTATTTGATGACATGGTATGTACTAAAACCTTCCAGAAACACCTCAATACGTGTCTGCTCCCAAGTATAAGAGGCTTTCTTTGCCATTAATGTTTGGATAACACTCTCTTTTGATATAAAATAATGTACTATTACCACCAAGAAACACCTATACCTTGCCGCTCATAAAGAGGATTTCCTTGGCATTAATGTTTGGATAATACTCTTACATCTCCTTCGGTTAAAATAATGCCTAGTGCGGTGGATGTGATGGTGACTATTTTGGGGATTTCCGGCTGGATTTGGCCTACCCAATTACAAAAGCTTCCCATACCCACATGCAGAGGTGTGCATTCAAAAGTTTGGTATAATTTTACAGAAAACCATTTGAAATTACATAAAACACTGTTAAAAAAAAGTGCTAAACATGGTTGTATGTGTTGTCAGTCCTCTAATAAACCCAAAAATAAATAGGCGCTTTTTGATGTTTGTTTTTTTTTCTAAAGTCTGAAATTGAAAGTGTATAACTCTGACCCTGGGTGGTCACGAAACCTGCAGACAGTTTTGTTTGAATCCAGTAATTGTCAGCTTACAGAGAAAAAAATTTTTCTCTATCATAATCTATGCAAAAGTTATTTTATTCCAACTGAAGGGAGCAATAATACCATTTTTGTATATAATTTCCCCATAACCACATACAGTGGAATAAATGCTATTTCTTTATATAATTTTACAGAAAACCCTTTGAAGTTACATAAAAAGCTGCTGTTTGTGACAAAAATTGTTATTTATGTTGTTTTTCATATGATGAAACACCAAATTTTCTTTTTTGTGTTGTAAACACTGTCTTTGAAAGTGAATAACTCTGGTTCTGTGTGCTCTAGCAGACTGCAGACAGTTCTGGTTGTTACCAGCAGCAGACAGTAACCCCCCCCCCAAAAAAAAAGATCTCTTTAGCATGTCGAATTCAAAAGTTATTTTTATTTTACTGAAGGGTGTGAAAATACATTTTTCATATAAAAAACTTTGTTTTGTTTTGCACATATAATAAACAGCAAGGGATTATACATGCACACAACCAAAGAAAATGCTGTGAATGGAGTCATTTTTTAGAGTAGGACCTAAGAGAAAAGATGGTGTATCATTTGTGGCTATATGTGCTATCTGAGCCAGTTCACACTCAAGTTTTCACATACGTTTACAAAAGACCATTATTATTATTCGTCATTATTCATTTGATGATTGCTGGATATCTGATAAAAATAGAACAAAAAATAACGATTCCTGAGAGTGAGAGCTTTCATTTGATATAAGACTTTCCCATGTTTGTCATACTGGAAAAACATGAAATATGTGAATATTAAATTATACAAAAACATGGGCGGGTTGATAGTGTAAATTAAGTGTAAATAACTTTCTTACAGCAAAATATATCTCAAAGTGCATATTTGCAGAAAGTAGAGATTCTAAACTTTCAAACAGTATCTCATATGGGGTACTGGGTCCATGACAGACCATTATAATTTAAAGGAAGATTTTATATTAAGTCATAATAAGTAATTTTGGACCTGGTACAGGGTCTGCCATGTAGATGAGGTTAGTAAAGCTACCAACATCAGTTGACGTGATGTTTGGAAAGATTTATCGAGAGTTTCAGCCGCATATCCTCGATTAATGGAAACACTGTCATATCCCAAAAGTCTTTTGTCTACATTTCGAAAATAACGCTTTTTGTGCAAATTTGCAATGTGAATGCAGCTAGTGTTGTTTACCACTGTATAAAAAATTCATTAACCATAGTCTTACTCCAAGGTACTTCCAAAAGAAAACCAATGGTAGTATGTCCAAATATATTGAAATTTAGTTCTAAATACAAGAAAAATGGATACATGTCTAAAACATATGTTTCAAAAAATCCCATGCATACATTTCCTGTATAAACTGGAAGGGCTGCAGGGCAGGTGCCAGGCCTCAGTGTGTGTGAAATGAACCCAGACTTACTGATGGTATTGTCATAAGAGTGATTAAGAGGATTCCACAGTAAGGTCCTTTGAAGAGACACCAGACATATGTTACACATGCTGTTTTAAGTATCTAATGGTTTTCTGGTTGCTGAACCAGCTCAGTCATCAGTCACAGGAGTACGGTGGTTAAACCCAATAGGTGGTCTTTATTGAAGAGCGCTTACAGGTCCAAACTTACAAACCAGCCTGAATGATTGGGGTTATCAGGACATCTATGTCTGGATTTTCTGTCAGGGTCACTCAGACAAAATGACAGTCTAAAGCTTTTTTTAATTTTCAATATTTGCTCACAGAGCTCCAATAATGCCAAGGCCACTAGTCCTGAATATGGCATCGGTGATGCACTAAACGAAAATCATCATAATTATCTGAATAGGTTAATAAATGACCATTTTATTGATTCACTTTTTTAGCCTTTGTAGACTTGAGGCAATCATGCGCTTATGGCTAGAAAGTTGGGCTTGTAACACAAAGGTGTCGTTTATATTCTCATAGCCAACAGGAAGTGACTGAGCAAGGCACCTTCTCCCCAATTGCTCCCTGGGTGCTGCATTGAATGGCTGGCCACTGCTCCGGGTGTGCATCTTTTCATTTTTCACTGTGATGGGTTAAATGCAGAGGTCACAGTATGGGTTAGTGAAAAACATCATTTCATACTCTTTTGCATTGCTAATGTGAGGTTCTCTCAAATGAGCTGCAGAAACATGGAAGCACATAATAGAAATATCCTACGTATGCACCCATAATTAATTTATTGCAATTACTAATGCCAAATACACAATTTGTACAATGCAAATAATAACCTCAATTTGTGCACCTTTAAGCTACATTGCACACTGATACTTCACCCAATGCACACACAGTGAAGTGTATAATAAAGTATAATACAAATAAACAATGAAATTAATACCACATGTATGCGTGTGTATCAGGACGTTCAAGATGTTTAATCAGCATTATTGTTTCCCCTTTAGAGAGATAAGCTATCGGATCTCTCGGATGTGCCCGACGCAGCGCCTCATTAGGAGCAGAAGACTTCATACTCATCAAAATGCATTAGGAGACAAGCATCTGACACGGGCATTAAAACGGCTCTCGCGCAAATTGAATTTGACTACTCTGGTGAGGGGCGGCCTCGCTCGCGGGAGCACTTTGCTTTTCTAAGACGTCTCTAGACTCTCTCCGTCTGTCTCCGGATGTCACCATGGCCTTTCATTTGTCTGGAGAAAATACAAAAATCAATAATTTAATGTCACTTTTCAATTAAGTGAACTAACAGAGGTTAGTCCCCGTGTTCTCCGACCACAAATTCCTCCCGTGCCATCAGTCTGAATTAGCGCTCGTCGAATATAATGGCCGGCCCTGCGTGTCATGCATTATCTGGATATGTAGGGCCCATAGGTAGGTAACATCGTTTGACTCCCGTTAATTAATACCATGTAGTGGATTTAATGGGCCTTCACGTCTTTGTTTATCCGGTGATTTATTTCAGGTTAACTGGGCTCGGCGTTGTATTCCATTATCAATTTAATTACAGCTTCTAAAGAGGTATAAATAAATATTTCATTGCGGATACGCAGTATCGACAGGCGTACCGAAGTCATTCATGTTGCATTGTTCAGTTAATAGATGTGAAGGAACGATGAATGATATTAATTGAGATTAGAAAACTGTTGTAATGCAGTCTAAAGGGGAACTGAGGTTAAGATGACATTTGTAGACAAAAAAACCCTCATGCTGATGAAAAAACATTACAGTGATGGATGACTGCAGACTTGCTTCACAACTCGATAAACAAGGCCAAGTTCTATAAATAAAAACTATTTTATATTTACAGTATGTAACTGTAATAGATACTGTATTGGGAAGGAGGCACAATAATACATATTGTATAATTTTCAAATTAGTGGTCCATGGATAATTCCCAATTTTGCCTTTAAATAGATTACAATACAGACTATCAGAAAAAATACAAAACTGTACATTTTATTGTCACCGGGGTGGTACCCTCAAAGGTTCCTTTTTTGTACCTTTACCCAACACATTAAAGGGATAGTTCACCCAAAAATGAAAATTATGTAATCATTAGCTGATTGTAACCATTGACTCCAATTGTAGGAAAACAAATGAAGAGTTTGGTTCCAAAACGCAATAAATCCATTTTGACAAATTTCGGTAAAAACGTGTTTTCTATACCAAGAAAGTGACAAGATGAAAACCACTATTTTCTGTTACAAACTTACTCATAGCATCTTAAGGTTATAAAAACATAAAAAATTCAAATCTTTAACTTGACTCCATAACTTCAAAGATTTATTATAAAAAACGAATTATTTTTTCCACAAAATGCAATAAATCCATGACAAGTTTTTTTTCCAAAATGCTATAAATCTATTCAATCAATATATAAATGTGCATTCATCTTTTGTCATGATATATTCATTTCGTTGACTAGTTGTACACACTGATAAAAATAATCAAAACACTTACTTTGTCATATTAAGATCACTGTCATTGCTGCGGTATACTTGACGCCGCCGCTTAACATTTTTCACAGCGATCAGCTGTAAAATGTTTTGGTCCTGCTCGATTTTCGTTGACTTTGAGTGAAATAATGGAAAGTTTTTCATAAGATCCCCTGGGGTCAATGTGTTAGCATGACAGAAACTTGATGCTGTCGGGAGAACAAGTGGTCGTCTCCCGAGTGCCTCTCGCCGAAATTATTAGATGTTGATGGCTTACATTTTTTTCCCGTCACAGAAAACAATCACAGGTTTATTAATGCCATCAAAGTATTATTTTGTTTTTGTTTGTTTGGTGATCACGAAGTACAAAGTAGATGAGGAAAACTAGGATTCCGTGTACTTAACGCGCCGCCATTGTTTGTTTACAATGTGTGGAATGGTGCGCTGTAATTTGTGGAGAAGATTTATTGCATTCTGTAAAAAAGGAGGAGTGACATTTATTGCGTTTTGGAAAAAAAGGGAGAAAAGATGACAGAATAACACAGTGGATATTGGATTTTGCGTAAAATTAAGAATTTACATTTAAATACTGACCTGATATAATACTGATTTTGGCAGTAACTCTTTTTTTCAAAAATGGCGTTTATTGCGTTTTGGAACCAAACTCTTCAAATATTACAGAAGTTTTGAGATAAATGATACAGAAGATATTTTGGTAAGCACACAGTTGGCGGTACTCATTGAATTCCATCATATTTGTTTTTCTACTATGGAGGTCAAGGTTTACAATCAGCCTATTTGGATAAAATATCATACCTTACGGACTGCCTACTGCTCCGGGTGTGCGTGTGTTCACTACTCGGATGTGGGTTAAATGCAGTTAACTTCAGCTTTCTTTGAAAGTTAGTTTTGTACCAGTTAAATGTTAGGGTTACAAAACATTTAACTGTACTTTAAAATGTACACAATAGGTCAGTAAGGTACAGTAATGTAATCAAAAAGTACAACATTGTATTATGTTTTGTATACCTGAAAGTATGGATGCTCCGATCATGATTTTTCAAGTCGATACCGAGTACAGATTTCTTGTCGTCATGATCGGCCGATACTGATGCCCGATACAGATTCTTCAAGCAGATATGCAAGCTCTTTGATGCCTGTAACTTTAACTCTTTTTCTAGGTCTAAGTAATACCACAGATGTTAATAAGCACAACAAATATTCCTTCTACAAAAAGCAATTTAATATGTCTTTAAAAAGGCTCATGTCTGTAAAAAGTACTAAAAATAAAACACTGCACAATCTTCAGTGTATGAATAAAAAATATACACGCATTCTTATAAAATAAAACAGTTCTCCAGTCACAAGCAGAGAGTGATTTTCTCTTTAATATTATTTACAAACAAATTAGGTTACTGTAGCTTTAAGACATGAGAAAGATCTTTGATCTGTACTGATATCGCATGTATATCTACCGTGTTAGTACACGCTATTTGATGAAGATGCGTCACGCTGCATGTTAAGACCGGAATGAAAATTCTTAGCCGAAATCTAAAAAAAAGAAACCAAGGCCGAAAACCGGAAACACCGAAAGAAATTATTATGCCAATTATTAGTACCATTGCATTTATGGCTATCACTGTGTACTAAATTTACTAGGGGTGTGTGACAGATCCCAAAACTCACGGTTCAGATCACATTACAGTTGTTGAGGCACGGATCGGATTATTTTTCGGATCAGAAAAAAGGGGTGGGAAAAAAATCGAAGAACAAATAAAGAAATTGCAAACATTTATAACAAAGAACAAAGTTGCACATTAAGTAAGGTCAGAAATTAGGATTAGGTACAGAAATCGAACTAAATGAATGATAACACTGTCTTTATTGTATAAATTAAATAGAATTATTATTTTTAAAGCTACAGAAGTGATTTTCTTTTTGTCTTGGGTTGTTTGATTAACATTAAGGACACAGACTTACTGTAAGTAGGTAAACTGAGCTTACTGTCTCTTTAAGACCAAATAAGCACAAACTGGTTGTTGACTCTCTATACATACACTTAAGACATAAACAAATGTTTTATTAGAAAAAGAATACCGTGGAGATCATTTTGTTTCTATGTGCCCTGTCAAGAACAGAAAGATTTTATGTTTGTTATGATGTTTTTCATTGCGTTATTCGCCAAATGTATGTTAATGGACAGTATGAGACACATTAGCGCAACTCTCTCTAAACTTTACACATCAAAGAGTTCTGATGAATCACGTCTGACACATTCAACCGCATGTGCCTCAAAAAGCTGCTCACTTTTGCGCCTTTTTGTAGTTAAATACGTCCACACCACAGATGTCGCTTCAGACAAGCATGTGCAGGTTGCGGTTTTGCTTTGCTTCATCACAACATTTAGGACGTATTGTTTTGGTGATAAAAGTCTTTCGGCTAAAAACCGAAAATGCTCTTTTGGGCCATTTTCGAACGAAAATTTTCGGTGGCCGAATATTCGGTGCATCCCTAGTCCTCATAGAAGGTAAACACATTTCCGTAAAAAGCAGAGAGAGAGAAATCCAAATCTGCATGTCGCACATGAGCAACGTGATGTAAAAATGCTTGCACTGTTTAAAGGGCACCTATTGTCCCATTCACATTTTTACATTTCCATTACCTTACGTGTGTTACTGTGTATTAGTACATCTTAACAATATGCAAAAGGTACAAACCCCAAAGTTAACGATGACGCGAGTTATCATCTCCAACGTAAATCTCTTTTCTTGGACTACAACAAACACACAGATTGTAGGCAACAGTTTACTTTCTTGGATTGGTGATGTAGACAAGACAAACATTATCATAATTCCTCCCGCTTCGGACTCAGCCTGTATGTTAACTCCTGTTAGCATTGCATTGTGAGCGAATCTTTCAAACATGGTAAGGAGCGTCACATTTTCGGGAGCTTTTCAAATACATGCGTTTCAGAAAGAGAGTGAAAACTAGAGCTACAAAAATGTACGGTATGTGGAAAATAATGTGTTTTTAACCATAAACCACGCAAACGTATTCTATTATACCAAATACACAAAATAACATTGCTTTTAAGCAGTGAAATAGGTGCACTTTAAAAAATGGTCTCAAATTGCATCCACATTCAGGAGCCCTATGACGACAAAAGTACAAATAAAAAGATCTGTTCGTGAGAAATTTTGCGAGTACTGATTGAGTAATTTAATGCGATGATCGACCGATACCGATCTACGTCCGATGATCGAAGCATCCATACTGAAAGGTACAAAACAGAACCTTAAGTGGGGGGGTTGCACACCGGACGTGCAGCTCAGTGCCGCGTTTAGGACAACTCGAAGGTATCGTAAATCGGAAATGCACATTAAATAGCGTGAGCTTCGTCAGACAGCGTCCACTTCAAAATGCAAAATATACGTTAGCAGCCAATGTTTATCGTTAATGAATTGGGACAAATATGATGTTATTTAATGTTAAACTATGTGAGTGGCACTCTGTGGCAACTTCCTGAGTCGTAGCTGGGCTGGACACGCATCACCTGTCGGCGCCGGTGTGCATATACTCATAGAAAACAATGTGTTTGATTTTTTTAGAACGGCGCTGAGCTGCGCATCCGGTGTGCGACCCCCTTTAGGGTACCACCCCTGCAAGAGAAGAGGTACAGTTTTATGATTTATTTCTGACATCATGCGCACCTATCTATCTGATGCCTAAAGCAAACAACGAACTATACTAATATACATTCACAGAGTGCTGTAAAACTACTGAAAAATCACGGTCCTAATCTTTATTTACATACCAAAATCCCAAATGGACAGAAAGTAATTTCTCTTTTATGAATTATTAAGATATTGTGTCCGGGACACTGTGAGCCTGAAGACTGTAGTGTACAGCATGAGTTTGTAAAAGCTTAGCTTAAATGTTTGATATGAATAAAGAGTGCTAATATTAGTTTCAAAAGAAGTGAGTAAAGGCTTGGACCCGGAAACGATTTTTCTTACAACTGGAATGAAATTGAATGATTTTCAAAAAAATTAAGATTCATCTACAACATGAAATGCAAAACTGACATATGGTTGATTATGAGACTGATAAAGTAAGATAAAATTGATTCGGATCATAAATTTCTAGTGAAAAAGATAGATATTTGAATTTCAAATTAAGCTATTAATTTTGTAACTTGAAACCCAATTTAATTAGTTTCCTTTTGACAGAAACAGTATCTAGTTCGCACATCCAGCTTTTTAACATTAAACAACCTAATTTTCCTGTTAATTGTGTAAGTCACAAATGACAGTTTCTGTTGAATAACCATTTAGCTATGTTGTGTCGAGCTGTAATAAAGACTTCTTTATTTGATGGCGTACAGCCGATGATATTAAAGCCAGACTGATGACACAAAAGTGTGTGGTTTGACAGCAAGCTCAGTGTGTGGCCCTTGAATCTCTCCTCTACCACATGCATGAGTCCAACACGACTCTCACAAAGCCAGAGGCAACAGAGAAATGAGTCACAGGAGACCCAGACAATGGTGGTGGGGGTTTAAAATGAGCGTGGAGGACACAGACTGTTTGCTCAGTGCATCTTTAAAACACGCTGTTCTTTTCACATCATACAAATAAAGTCTGGTCCATCCTATCAAAAAACAAGATGAGAACATAATGTTTATCTCAGAATGGTTACACTATTACATGCACCACATAAATGCTTACATTTCTTAGATATTAAACATATTTTTTGTAATTTGCACTTTCACCATTGTTAGATCCCCTCGCCACAATTTAACAATAGATTAAACCACTTGACTGGAAGAAGGCTATGATAGATGTACCGCTTTTCTCATTATGCACTAATTAAATAGTACTGCAGGCATAATTTTAAGCGTTGTCATTAATTTCCCATGAATTTATTAATGACCGCACAGGGGAAGAGAGAGACCATCTCAGGTCACTCTCTGTGCTTTCCTGCCATTGTAGAGGAAAAGAAACTGGGTCAGTCTGGTAGATACATTCAGTAGATGATGGCATGGATTCCAGGTTAAGGGCTCCAACAGACTTTGTTTGGGGTCGGAGGTAATTGGCCCTTTACTCCTGTGAAAAGGCAGTGCAGCTGAATTTCTGTCAGCTCTTGTGAAAATCCAATGATGCGGGACCAAAACGCACACATTTTGCTTTCCAGTTACACCGCCAATAGCAGAAGAGGATCAGTGGACAACACAGATCCTTAATTCCTAAAGATGCAGTTAACATTTATACTAAAAAAAATTAAATGGTGTTAATTCAACTTAAAAATATTAGTTTTAAAAAATGTAAAACTTAATATTTTCACATTGAATTAACTACAAATTTTAAGGCAGCATCAACACTTACTTTAAATTAAAACACTTTTTTGTAACAGTCCTTCCAGAAAAACGCTGAGTTTTTTTGTGATTGTTGCGGGTGAAAATCCTTGATTTTGCAGCACGTTTTCTTAAAAAATGCGATGGAATAGGCGGGATACTTATGCGATGGAATTGCGGGAATTCGCGAAAATTGCGGAACTTGCAAAAACTGTGGAAACTTGCAAAAGCTGCAATGATGTTCACATCACATAATCACGTCACTTCATAACGTTCCCATGGCAATAGAGGACACGGCTGCGCTTTTGGGAAGTAAATGCAACATTTTTCGACTTTCTGCTAATATATATGTGACTTTTTGCTACGAAAATGCGGAGATTATGAAATCATGCAAGCCCCGCGTATTTTGTGCACGGAAATATGTAATTAATGCGTCGAAAGTGCGTCATATTTGGAAAAAAATGCAGCCCCGCATAAATATGCGGACTTTGGCTGATTATGCAATATATCGCGCGATCGCACAATCACGTTTTTCTGGAGGGACTGGTATAAGCTGGTTCACATGTTCTGAATGAAAAGGCGTTGTGGAAACGCGTTGGTAGGCTAGTCCTTTTTGTCCCTCTCTGCTATTATAGTTTATCAATGTTAATAAAGAGAAGAAATTCTAGCTAACAAAAGAAAAGTCAGATCACTGGCAGAGGTCATTTGACACCAACGAGGACATATTTATGAGTAAAGACATTGCTTTTTATTAATAAAACACTTAAAACCCTACTTACTGTCCCTTTAACAAGTTGAAATTGTTTAACTTAATATGTTAAGTTATGGTCAACTTTTTTGTGTGAAAACTTTAAATAGTAGTTTGAATGAATTGACTTTCAAGACAAGCATCACCACTAGCATTTCTCATACTTAAAAAAACTTTTAAAGAAAGCTGAAGTTATTTTTTTTAAGCACCATTAAGTTTTTTTCAGAATGTGTAATCTAACTTTCCTTAGTATCCTTTAATTGAAAATGTTTGAAAAAAAATTATTTCACAAAATGCATTTTATGGTACTATTATATTATACTACAGTGCATTACTTTTTATTTGTCAAACTTTTCTAGTCACTGTAAGCCCTAATGTTGTAATCATGACTAAACATTATTTAAAAGTGCCAAAGAATGCATTGAAATAATGTGTTCTAAATTGTTCTTTGATATTTACATAGAAGGTATGTGACTTTATTAAGTGCAAAAAAATCCAAAAATGTTATCCATAATCCAATTATCCATTACATGCCCATTTTCAACCCTAAGAGATGTCCTTGAAATTGTCAATTTTTGCCCTATTTGGAAGGGTCATGAATAATAATGTTGAGCCCTGACGCTAATGCCAGTAGCTCACATTAGTAAACACACCTCAAATGTTTGAGCCTGTATCATACAGATTTCGAGGAACAACTAATTGTTTGGATGTTTAAATGGACGTTTCTGAGTGGTAAGTTTGTATTTTTTTCAGTATGGACCTGCAAAACGTAACTGTAACGTCAAGAATAGAACTTCAGCCTAAATGCTAGCATAGCATTAATTAGCATATAGCGCTAACCCAGTCAAAACTTTGTTTTTAGCATTTTAACAACTTAATTTTAATGTGTAATTTAAAGCTCCCGTTCTTTTTGTGTTTTTGAAGCTTTGATTGTGTTGACAGTGCGCAATAACATGTGTTCATGTTTCACGTGTTAAAAAACATGGTATTTTCACACAATTTACATGTGTATACTGCTGTTTTCACTGTCCTCAAAACGGGCTGTAAAAAATTCCTTTCTTCAGAAATTTTAAACGAGTTCTGATTGTGTAGTTTGTTTAGTGTGTTGTGATTCGACAGCACCTTAGCTTTCCGTTAGTTTATCTGCCGACTGACGTATTCCTGTGGGCGGAGTTTAGTTAAAAAAACAGTTCTATTGACATCATTAAAGGAATAGTCTACTCATTTTCAATATTAAAATATGTTATTACCTTAATTAAGAATTATTGATACATCCCTCTATCATCTGTGTGCGTGCACGTAAGCGCTGGAGCGCGCTGCGACGCTTCGATAGCATTTAGCTTAGCCCCATTCATTTAATGGTACCAATCAGAGATAAAGAAGTGACTTCGACTCGGCGCAGTAACACCCTCCCTCTCCCATTATGAGAGTGAGAAGGGGAGCGGACTCCCAAAAGTGCTATTACGCCACAAAATGTAGCTCCTCTTCCAAATCCGCCCAGAAAAGCGCTACGTTTCACCCCGTACCACCAAACTTGCTCGTATAACTACTCATCTTAAATAGGAAAAACGTTGATGTGTTTGGTCACTTCTAACTTTATCTCTAAATGGTACCATTGAATGAATGGGGCCAAGCCAAATGCCATCGAAGCGCCGCAGCGCGCCCCAGCGCTTACGTGCACGCACACAGATGATAGAGGGATGTATCAACACTTCTTAATTAAGGTAATAACATATTTTAATATTGAAAATGAGTAAACTATTCCTTTAATGCAGGAAGTAGAGGACTGTAGTCCAAACCGCCCGTTCACTGTAGGCTTTAAAAAGCAAATTCTGTTAAAGAAAATATAATCGCCTGGCAGTAAACTTTAAGCTTCATAATTTTACAGGTATTATTTATGCTATTATAGCAACATTACACACTAACTAGGGTTTAAAAATGGGACCAGAAAAAATTAATGTTGGGGCGTACATCTTTACTGTAACGTCAGTTAGTGTTATGTTGAGATTGGCCTGTTTTCCAGCAGTCTTTTGCATGCACAAAGTTTACATAAAAATGAGGAAACAAACACGTTTGAGGCTCACGATAGGTTATTACCATGCACATAGCTCTTATTATTCATTTATGCATAGGTAAATACAGTTTTTTTTATTCTATGGCACCTTTAAATTTAGCTTTTTGGATCCATAATTTAATTTTAGTTAATTTAACTTATTAACTTACAAAATGCATGAACTAAAAAAAATCAAGTGGAATTAACTTAAATGTATCAATGTACATAATGCTCCGAGAAATGCCCATAAGCCCTTATTTTGGAATAAGTTTGGTCAGAGAATATGAGCTGATGTGACACATAACGTGTTAATAAAAAGTGTTTTAAGCTCTTTGTAGTTATATAGTTAATATTATTGATGCTGTTTTGCTATGGTTTTATGTGAAGTCACCGTTCAGCGAACAGTGTTTGCTTTGGTATGCATGCTCAACCCTATTATGAACACTGACTTACTGCCATTCAACACTCATTACTTCATAGTTTTGGACAGCTGAAGAGCTCCACCAAGTGGTGAAATGAGCAACAGCTGCAAATGAAAGGATTATTGCTCATTGATGCTCTTTTCATTAAAAGACTGATGTGTTTTCCCGAGTTTCTTTATATTTTAACAAGCAACAGTAAACATTTAACGTTAAGAGGAATTTGCTGACGTTAATGTACTTCGGAGAACAAATTAAATCTGCCGTCGAGTTTAATGATCGGTAGATTTATCACCACATATGGAATGTAAAATTTCTACTTGCCTTGGAGGAATAAAAACACTTCAGATTGCAGAGGAAGATCAACCTTTATTTATTGAAACTGCTTGCATACAAAATATATTGCACTATAACCAAACAATGTCAACATAAAACCCAGTCTGTTCTGCTATTATGTACAAAGAAATTATTACCCAAAGTGCAGTAACATACAAGGTCAGTCTACCTCGGTTAAGTATCTACAGTATTTCATGTTCGTTGTTTTTTTTTCAGCTCTTATTCAAATCGCGATAGCCTATGACGTGTGTAAGAGATGGTTTTACAATTTGTCATATTTTCATATACATTCCAAAAAAATAAATACCTAGAAAACAGTCTGTCTGGCGACACTTCAAAGATTCTGATCGTTTTTGAACAGACTGCAGTGAATTGCGCCATCTTGCCAGTTTACTGCCTGCCGTAGACGCGCAGGTTGTAAAAATACTGAGCGTAAACCATTTAACACCTAATTTTGACATGAAGGCTAAATTTAAGAGCCACACAAGGAGGTGCCGGAAAAAGTGGTTCGTCAACACCCATAGAGCGGATCCTCTACAAGTCACGAGTTGATGTTAAGTCTTCCAACAGTTTTTACAGGACATGGATTCAGGCAAATCACTTTGAAACTGGTTGATAAGCTTAGCAGGTAGAGCTGGTTATCTGCCAGGTGACTAGCAAGAGTAACATGAGCAGAAAAGAGAGTAAAAGAGGATACAACTGACGCCTTCTTGCTGTACAGTCAAATAAAAGCAGGAAAAACTACCATGGCAAACATCACAGTAGATCTCAAAAGGATGGTGGGTTCGGAACAGCATCGCGTCTTTCCAAAATGTAAACTAAGGTTTAATGCACAAGCACTACTTAGATAAGACAAACGGTATTCATATCAAAGTTAACATTGGATTTCCCGTCTCATCCTCTCGAAGCGAATTCAGCTGCAAAAGTACAGTAGACTCAAAATTAGCGAAGATACCTAAACTTCAGTTTAGTTATGTAGACAGCATACACGTGTTTCACCTGCTGTGGAAGTCTTATCACATTCTAGTTTATTATAGGTTCATAGATTATAAAGTACTTGCAGAGGAACACAAACATGATAAGTGCACATTTAAAGTTCAATCTAAAAAGAACAGCAACAATCTCTGACTGGATGACATAATATACAGTATGCAACCCCACAGTTGAACATTTTCAGCCCATTTTTAGGACAAAGACAAAGTTACAGATATCTGATATAAGTGCTTCACACCTGATGCTGAACAATACAGCAGGAGAGATGGCAGTTTACTGTGGCCGGCATGGAGCGAGAAAGAAATAGCATTTCCACCCTGTTTGTGAGAAACTGTTAGCTAAATCACATCGTGTCATTTATTATGAAGATGGGAGGTAAAACTAATGCTAATCGAAAAAGAAAACTTCTAACAAATGAATAACTGTTCTATATAAAGATATGCTAAATTTGGTGATTGAATACATTGCTGCATTAGAAACGATATTCACCTCTGGGTGGTTGGTTACAATTTTTTGACATCCAAATATTCACCACCTCCTATGCATGAGTACTAGTTTAGTTTGGTTAATACATTTACTACTCACAATTCATCCGTGAGAAAATATAAATCGAGTGATTCGATGGAATCCTGCTTTTCAGACATACAAAACGTTTGTGAAATACATGCAGCACAGAGAGAAAAAACACCTCTTGTTTTCTGCTAAGATTGCAACAAATGTTGTTTCAACAGGTGTTGTCCTTGTTTTCTTCCCTGATTTTAACATCCAAATTATGATACTATCCACTCTAGTTAAAGGCACAGATCAGACAGAGCAACCTTTTTTTTAAACAGATTTTTTTATACTTTTTGCTATTTTTATTTCATTTTTTGCTAATGATGTGGCCAAGACCTCACATCAGAATGGGCTCGAGTTACCATGGACACCAAAGCGTGTAAAAACAATGTATGCCATGAGATGTGGCATAAACTTGGGCCCCGCGAGATTGAGTTCATCCTCTAACATGTTTCTTTTTCGGACATTGCGGAAAACGAAAACTTTAAAAACCAATTGCTGGAAAATATACTTTTTCATTTTTTGAGATGCATCTTTTTTCCACAGTTTCTGTTAGTTTCATAGGTAGTTATTTAGAAAGTCAATTAGAAAACAAGTAGCTTCAGTTCTGATTTAGAGACCGGTCTCTCTAATCGATGAAGACTACGAAATTCAACACACCGTACACCAAGAGACCGTGTCTTATACCACCATTAACAATTACAAAGTGTGCTTTATTGTCATGCCTCTCGACAGCCCTACTGACCTGGTTCTCTTTGGCCTAATGTGTCTCTAATGAAGAAGCATCTGGATTGGTGGAGCTGAGTGAGATTAGGGGGGCATGTTTTTTTACGAAATGCCATTCACGACAGCTTGGCTGTCTGGGCCGTCCTGCTTCTCTTTTTTCATTCCTCGCTCTTTGACGGGCCTTTGTCGGTTTCCTCCACTGTCTCCTGCTTGACTTTGAGATCCTCGGCTGGTGTGGACACTCCTCTCGTTATTGCTGTCAATGCGAATCTGAAGAACAAAAGCACAACTGGATTATTTTACGAGTTTAAATTATTTATTTTGCTTAGTACAAATACTCAAAATATCTCATCTGCACTGGACTTCAGTAACAATAAAGGATTGTCCTACCATTAAAGGATAATTCCGGTATTTAACACTTTGAGTCTAATTTTTGGATTGTTTTGGAAGAACTACAGTGATGGACACTGACATTTTGACAATGGGTCGTGACTTTTTGGTTCGTGGTGTTCATTGATGATTAAACACAAATATATCGACGTAATGTATGATTTCAATCTGTGTTATTTGCTAAAGTGGAACTATTTTCTCAGATACCTCATAACCGCGTATATACTTCCGCTCTATATTTGAGTCTGAAGCGTTAGCACACTCCCGACCACTTGATGGCGACAACCACTTTGTCGTACGAGGACGCTGAACGGAACTCGGTGTCTAGCGTATATAGACAGTCACAATCGAGCTCAACTTCAAACCTAAAGCTGGTCACTGAGCCATCAAATATGGGAAAAATTTCTTCTGAGAGAAACTGAGCGAAAAAACTACAACTAAACAGACCCCTTTTCCGTTTCCGGCGGCAGAGTGATATATCAGCGAGCAATGAGTCTTCCAAGAGAAGTCAAAGGAATTTTACAAAATGCCAAATAAAACACAACAGAAATTGTATTTCGCTACACTACTTGTTTTTAATCATCAACGAACACCACGAACCAGTCGGTGAGTAGCACAGTTTTGAAAATGAACGTTAAGTGTTGTTTTAATTTGTGCATGACCACTGACTTCCATTCCGAAGCAGTCAAGAGACGCTTCTAGACGAGTCAAAAAGTCAAGACACGACCCATTGTCAAAACCTCCGTGTCCAACACTGCAGTTCATCCAAAACAAACCAGAAATGAGACTCAAAGTGTTAAATACCGGAATTATCCTTTAAGCAATTCTAACCTCACACATATCTTAAAACAAAGAGCTTTCGGGAGATGTTTTTGTTCTCAATTGGAGGCTTTTTATTAAGAAAAACGTATACATTAATTAAAGTCAATATGGGTTAACCACCATCAACACACTATATAACACACAGGGTGGCAGATGTACTGACTTAGTACCACAAAACAACAACATTTCTGTGGTATGGGTAGCACAGACAGAAATACATGCAGGGAATTTCTCATTCCTTTACTATTCCTAAAAGTAAGGAATAATTATTTTTAAACTGATTAACTCTATTAAGTATTTCTTGTGTGACATTGCATGGTATAATAATAACTGCTTGAGCTGTATGGTCACATATTTGTGACAGGCGAAGCTATTGCACACAGCACAGAGTCACATATTTGTGATTTGAGAACAAATGGTGATGTCATCATCTGTGGTTAAACAGATGCGCGGCTAGACGAGTTTTGCTCAAACATTCAGATGCTGAAATGCACATTTATAAGCATATTTTCTGTTTATTCATGTCAGAAACTCAAATCAAGTGCATAAGTACTATGATAAAAGTTTTCCTCACTAATGAGAACTTAATCATTAGTAACTGCTAACATCACTCTCCCTTATTGTTGTTTATTTATTCTTAACGCAATTCCAACATCTATATTCATGAAATAACAACTCACACTAAATAATTGGTTATAAAATTCAAAACTCACAGCTGATAAAGTTAAAACAGAATGTTAAACAGAACATACAGTATACATGTGGAATCAGCTGATTCAATGATACATTACCTGCAATGTGTCTCTCGAACTGCGAGAGCGGGACTCATTCCAGTGCATGTCTTCAGCTGCACAAAATATAGAAATAAATTAATATAAAACAATACTTCTATGTGAGACTTTAACCTGTATTCCCATTTAATATAATTATGACATTAGAAGCATAAAAATTATTTTAGCTGGGTTTTCGCAGGCAGGATCACAATTATCGAAAACAATATTAAAGGATTAGTCCATTTTCTTAAAAGAAAAATCCAGACAATCCACTCACCACCATGTCATCCAAAACGCCGATGTCTTTCTTTGTTCAGTCGAGAAGAAATTATGTTCCCCGAGGAAAACACCGCAGGATCCCTCCTATCTGAATGGACTTTAATAGAACTCAACATTTAATACTTAACTCAACACATAACAGTTTTTTTCAACGGAGTTTCAAAGGACTATAAACAATCCCAAACGAGACATAAGTGTCTTATCTAGCAAAACAACCGTCACCTCTGACAATAAAAACGACAAATATACACCTTTAAAGCACAACTTCTCGTCTAGATCCGGTCGTGATGTGCTAGCGCGACCCGACACAATACGTCGTCACGTCAAGAGGTCACAGAGGACGAACGCGAAACTCCGCCCCAGTGTTTACAAGTGTTGAGGAAGAGGACCGTTCCGACGTTGTTGTATGTCAACTGATACTAATTAATGTCTTTGTGTCAGTTTATTGTTTACAATGGTCCGCAAATGTGCGTTTTATATATGTAACACGTGACCTCCCTACGTCACTACGCATTTACGTTAGGTCGCGCTGGACCGGACCAAGACGAAAAGTTGTGGTTTAAAAGTACACTTTTCATTTTCCTTGTAAAAAATGACAATCGTTTCGCTAGACAAGATCCTTATGCCTCGTTTGGGATTGTTTAGAGTCCTTTGAAACTCCGTTGAAAAAAAATGTTTAGTGTTGAGTTAAGTATTAAATGTTGGGTTCTATTAAAGTCCATCAAAACTAGAAAAATCCTGCAATGCTTTCCCCAAAAAACACAACCTCCTCTCGACATCAACACTTTGGATGACATGGTGGCGAGCAAACCACCTGGATCTGTCCCCCAAGAAAATGGACTAATCCTTTAAGGTTTTGAGAGAAGTAATAGCTTCATAGATTGCATTACTGACTTTTGTATCCACCTCTTCCTCTCCCCCCACGACCCCGGGGTCCTCCGCCCCTTTTACGTCCATCTGGGGCCCTTTTGGGATAACCCATGGACTCCTCATCTGTAGGGGCCAAGGACCAGTCGCTAAGTTCTTCTCTGTGGTCAGACTCGGTCTCTGATGCATTAGAGGCTTCAGAGTTGGTGCCTGGGACAAATACAAAAGGTAGATATGATTACATATATATATATATAATAAATGTGTCATAAAATGTGATCTGATCTTGATCGAAGTCAAGGGTACTGACTAATGCATCTAAAAATAATACACAAAAAATATTGAACACACTCATTCAACATTTAAAATGGCAGTGGAAAAGTAAGTGAACCCTTAGAATAAATAAACCTAATTTGACCCCCTTGGCAGCAATAACCTCAACCCGGCACTTCCTGTAGCTGTGAATCAGACTTGCACATCGTTGAGGAGGAATTTTCCAAATAGTTTGATCTTAGTTTCATCATTCCACAAAACATTTTGCCAATACTGCTGTGGAGTGTCAATGCGCTCTTTTGCAAACTTCAGGCATGCAGCAATGCTCTTTTTAGTAAGCAGTGACTTCCTTTGTAGTGTCCTGCCGTGGACACCCTGCTTGTTCAGTGTTTTACGTATTGTAGACTCATGAACAGAGATCTTCCAGGGATGCCTTCAAATCTTTGGCTGCCATTTTGGGGTTGTTTCTTTACCTCTATAACTTTGTAACCCTTTCCAGGTCTATGTCAAGCATCAATTCTTGATTGTTGCTCCTCTGAAAGCTCCTTTTGGCGAGGCATGGCTCGCATAAGCTTGTTCTTCTTGAGCAGGGCAAACTTCAATAGTTTGAGGGGTTTCTATCAGTTAAAGTAGCTGTAGTGCACACCTCCAAACATATTATCTTACAAAGAAAGACTCATGGTGTGCTAAAACCTGACTCCAATTAGCTTTTCTGAGGTCATTAACTCAAAGGTTTACATACTTTTCCACAAGCACTATGAGGTTTATTGGTTGTTCTCAATAAAGACATGAATGATCAGATTTTTTGTGTAATTATTTTTAGACATTTTGTTTGTCAATACCCTTGACTTAGATGGAGATCAGATCACATTTTATGAAAAATTTATTCAGAAAACCTTCATTTATTAAACAATTAACCTATTGTACAACAGCTGTGTAGTGAAAAAAGTAACTCTGAAAGTATGTAGTAAGTATTATGAGAGTATGATGCTCTTTTTGGATCTGTCATACCTGAGGCCAGTGTTGGGCCCCGCCTCCCTCTCCCTCCACGACCGAAGGGCTTCACGCTACCACCTCGCGAGGGTCCCATTCCATTATCAGCCACGAAGGGTTTTTCTTTCTCAGGTCTGCCTGTAGGAGCCCTGGGGCCTCCACCAATCTGTCTGAGCTGCTCATCAATCTGCAGTCTCTCCATTCGGAGCTGATCTACCTCCTGAACAAACCCATCAAACAAATATTCATGTGAAACCAACACAAATAAATTCATCTTGGGCATATGAGATGATATGAGCTATGTCCAAAAGCAACATTTAACTGTAAAATTCTTAATATGCGCAGATGTACGCTGTGAGGACAATCTGTAAACCAGAAAGGGTAAAGACTAATTCTTACTTTCAGATAATTCAGATGATAGTCCAGCAGAATATGAGCATTTGAGATGCTTTCTTTCGTACCCACAAACACAAATGGCACCATTCCCTGTAGTTGCAAAAGTAGAAAAAAAATTAATTGCATAAAGTATAAATAATGCTTTACAAAGGTGACACAAATAGGGAGTAGGGCCAATTCAAAATAATTAAAACATGCAGAATATATAACTTCAAGTAGAGACTAGGGCTGCACGATTCGGAGAAAAAATCTAATTGCGATTTTTCTGATCAAAATTGCGATTCGCGATTTAAAGTGCGATTCATTAGTATATAATAAAAGAGGTACATCCAGGTTTGTTGTGATGGTTTTAATAGCACCAAAGAAAGATGCTGTGCTACTGTTTATTTAAAACCTCTTAAACATTGTACCAAGTTGTCTGCAGGACTTTGCTATTCTGCAGACAAACTTTTTTTTTAATCTAAGAACATTAAAAAAAATACAATTTACATTTTTTTTTTTTGAAAGTTTTATTTAAAATAACATATAGGCCAATGTATTTTGGCTGTCACTACAACAATGCATCTGACAAGCAAATGTTTAGTTTTTCTTTTAATCATAAGACTATACTCATCTTGTTTTATTTTTCAGGCATCTGTAATAAATGTAAATATATTAGTTATTAGAATCTATGATTTAACATAAGCAAAAAATACAAATAAAAGACTGCACAGTCCTCACTGTAGGATTTTAAATGTGGAGCTGCAGAAGCTTGTTCAGTTAAGAGGAGTGATTTTAATTTTTGGTGTGTAATAAACATTTCTGACACAGAAAGCACCAGGTTACTGTTACTTTAAGACACAAGACAGCTAAACTGCTCTGCTTCAATATAGCCTACTGATAAACATCCAGCTGTTTATGTTCACTTAGACAAGAAAGAAAACTTAAGTTTAGTGATCACGCGTGTGCTGACTGCTCTCTGTGTGCGCGCTTCATGAACCCTCATGCCTGTAAATATTCAAAGCGGTGCAGATGTGCGCGTGCAAGAAAGTATAATGTACCTGTTTCGTCTGCTGTGTTCCGGGCTTTAATGAAACCTGCTTATAGTCTGATGAGGCGCTTGTCATTGTTTGCGATGCATGACGAGGAACGGACGTATATACACCTTTCTTTAAGTCCAACATTACACCAAAGGGAAATGTTTTCGCGCATTTCTTTCCTTTCATTTGCCGGTTAATGAGTTATAATGCGTTTTTAAAATGACTGAATCCAAAATCTGCCAACTTCATGACATTCCGCGTTGTGCAGTTAATTCCATTTGTATGCATTTCGCGATTCTGTCCGTGTTTTCCGCATTGCGGAAATCATATGGCCGTACACTTTGTTGAGGAGTTGAACTGCTGCTCGCGCTCATGTTTTCCAAATGGTGTGATGACGTGTAGTCAGCACCTCAGTGTTCATGCACTCTATTGGTCTAAACTGCATCAAACAAAATGCGCATGAAGCGAACTGTCAAAAACTGCGTACTAGATGATTGTTATATTTAATAGTTTTGAATCGATATAATCGCATTTCTTGCGATTCGAAAATCGCATCCATTCACATCGCGATTTCGGTTTAAAAACGATTAATCGTGCAGCCCTAGTAGAGACTACCTTCTCAAAAAGGGAGTGAACCCAACTTCTGGGTTAAATTCACACAGAAAATGTTTAAATTTGACCCAACGACGAATTGAAAGCATTTTTAGAGTGTACCAAGTAAGTAATACTGCACACCCAAGGAGGTAATGCATCGCAAAGTAATGTGACGTGGAGTGCCATTACACCGTGGGTGTGCATTATTTTTGAATAATGAATAATTCAATGGCCCACTGTCAATTATTCCTTACTTGGTACTTCTAAAAAACGCTTTGTTGTTTGAATTATTTGCGTGGGTGTGGAAATAATTCACAGGACCAAGTCAATTATTCCTCTTATACCAGAGTTACCACAAACATTGCTCTGGTGCTTATTTTAAGACATTTGACAAGTCAGGTGTGTGTTTTACAGGAAAAAATATTAACACCCGTGGAACATTTTTCAAACAATCAGAATAAAGCATTTAACAGCCCTGTAGTATAACTATGTTTAATCAGCATGAACGTAGCTAAACTGTAATAAAAAATTGCTATTTAATGTTTGTTTGTTTTTAATGTGCCACTGCTGGGTTAGGCTACTGCTCGTTTAATGCCCTTAATGTAGACTTAATGTAAAAAAAAAACATTACAATTAATTTGTATGTATTTCGGCAATTCAGATTGCAGACAAATTTAAGTATTTAGTGTTTTAAGGCGGAGTCCACAATGTTTGAAAAACGCTTTGGAAAAGGAGACGGGCCGACTACCAAAACACACTTATAGCCAATCAGCAGTAAGGAGTGTGTCTACTAACCGACATCCTTGCCTGGTTGCGTATGTGTGGGGCGGGTCTATCAACAGAAGGTCCAGATTCTATTGGGGTAGGGGTGTGTTTGTTTAGGTGATTTCAAATATCAACATTGGCTTTCAAACATCGTGGACTCCACCTTTAAACGCCGGGGTGTCTGTTTTTGTCCACCGGCTCATCTGTTATTTAGACGTGCTGCTCTGCCGCATCAGCGCAACATGACAGATTTGTAAGCTTCCTGTTCAATAGCCGACTTTATTTTGTTAATAACGAGGTGGAAAACGAAATGAAACAAACATTTTTTTACATGCGGTGGAAAATTAACTGGATTACTGCAAAAACTGAGCTATTGCAACTGTACAGTAGCAATAGCTCAGTTTTTACAAAGTGTTACTAAATTAAACTCGTAATTTTGCACAAGCTCAGCAATAAGTTATCAAGCCAGCTTATGTTATTTGTAAAATTATGTTAAATTCAGATATTCTTGTTAGATCAGTCTGTTGTTCTTACCGGATAACCACAGAGTAAAGTTTTGTCAGCAGCTGGCATTATTGTAGTCAGAAAAACCGGCTTTCACTGGAGCAGGTAGGCTAAATATGGTTGTATTTCTTCACAAAAACATGTCAAACTAAATAAAGATATTCATATGCCAACTGTGCAGTCTGTTATGTAGCCTATGTTTTATCTTTCGCTCCAGGCTCTCACTTGGTGTCTTGAGTCTGTTTACATGATGATAGCTTTATGTAAAGTGAAAGTTCTCAAACTTTAAACTTTGCTTGGGGTATAATATTTGGTATAATACAATTTCTGTAAGACCAAACAGTACTGAAAAACGACCGACTTGAAACCAAGGATTTGACTCGGACTTCCTTCTGTGCAGGGTTTTTACGTCATTTTTCTGTACTAGACTATATTTTTAAGAATTTTAAAAAGATCTTTATTTTTACAATGTTTTTAACTTAAAAATACATGTATAAATACAGAATATACAAGCTTAGCTTGTTGTGGCTATTTCCTAATTTTACACCTTCTGTGAAATTGTGACAAAATGAAAAATACATAAAACTTTAAAAACTTATTTTTTAATTAATGTAATTTAAATAAACGATTTTTTTGTTTTTATGAGCTTAAATATTCAAGTACTATATTACTGAAAAATGCCCACCCCTAGATTTTTTACAAGACAACATTATAAATCAAGATTAAATAAACAATCTAGTAATCTAGTCTCATAATCTAGTAAGGACCCTGCTGAAAAACCAGCATATACCAGCATCAAAACATAACATATGTTGGTCTTGCTGGTATGCTGGTTTTTCCAGCAGGGGAACATAAAAGCATCGATGATTTTACTCATTGGTTGAAATTTTTGACGTGACCTTACTCAGTTAATATTATATATATCAAGATTATATTTTCACTGACAGATCTAATCACATGTCAATAATGGTTTCATTTCTTCATTAAATATTAAATGAGTTTGTATTGGTTTTACTGTTGTTGGGTTTTCATTACTATTATAAATTATGAACCACAAACTAAACATTTGTTTTCAAGTAAGGAAATCCAGATATTTTGTTTGTTTTTCTAACAACACGTCACTGCCATATAATGTAATCTGTCTTATTTGTTAATGAATAATATTAAAACTCATCAAGGTCTAAAGTTTATGAGTTTATTGATCTGTGGCAAAATGGCTGCACAAAAACTCAATATGTTCTGCTTTTTTACATTTTCACATTTAACAACCTTTTATTATTTAAAAACTGGACTACTTATTAAAACTATCTATTCAAGGCTTAATATATACAAATTGAAGTTTATATTTGTAAAACTCAATGGTGCGGTTTCCCGGACAGGAATTAGACTAGTCCTAGACTAAAATAAATGTAAGAGCTGTCCAAACTGAAAACAACATGCACTGACATATCTTAAAATGCATCAGTGCCCTTTGTTTTGCTTCAGAATGCACACAAGTAATGTTTTTAGTAAGGCAAATTTGTTAAATATAGTTATATTTCCCAATTAAACTGAAACCTAGTCCTGGCTTAAGCTAATCCCTGTCTGGGAAACCGCCCCAATGTGTGTCTTTTGCACTTTTTAAGATACACTTCTCTACATGACATCTAGCTATTATTATTAAGTGAAAAATCTAATTAAATATAAAATTCATTGTTTTTTATCAGATTAATCAATGAAATAATTGTTGATTATGAAAAACTCGCAGCCTTACAGATGAAATATATTGTTGATATTTTAAAATAAATAATGTTGTCTTTAAGTCATACTTTAAAAATATGAATAATTTACCCACCCTCATGCCATCCCAAAGGTACATCACTTCATTTGTTCAGTCAAACACAAACTTTAAAATGCTGTTGTGCTTTCCTCCTATAATGATTCTTAAAATGGCAAACATCCAAAAAGCACATACATCCATCATTAAAGTAACCCAAATTATATATATGCATATTTTATGGATTTTAAAATTGTTTGTTTGGGATCAGCTGAAAGAAAGAAAGTCATACAGGTCTGGGATGGCATTAGGTTAAATAATTTATGAGAATTTATTGTTTGGGCAAACTATTCCATTATAGGAAATAGCTTTGATAATGCCATTTTCAAGCTTCAATGAAGTTGGGTAGTTTTATCTGCAGCTTATAATACAGCTTACAGTAGCCTTACTGACAACAGGACACCTAAACTGAGACAATACACATTTTAAATATACAGAGTTTAGTTATGCTTCCTAACTGATCTGTATGATCTTAATATACTACAGAATTAATACTGTACTGCAGTTGTAAACTGATTAATAGACTTCACATTCCACACAATTACAATGAATTCATGCATTTTCCCAGTGTTATCACATGAATACTGCAGGCGAGCTCAGCTACAAACACACAAACACTGACCTCCTCTACTGGAGAAGGCTTTTTGTCATTTTCTGGTTCCACTCGAACACGAACAACTCCCGATTTATCCACAACCTCTTGAATCAGCTTCCCACTCTTGCCAATGACTTTGCCTGAAGGCCGGGAACACAATAATAGACTGATTCATATCAAACACCACAGAGCAAGAAAACAGGTGTAGCCCGTGAAAGAGAACATGGTTTAAATTTTTTGTCCTTACCGACTAAATTTTTGGGAACTTTGATAATATCTTCGGAAAATTCAAGGTAGCTTCTAGCCTTCCGCACAGCCTCCTGGTCCTGGAATTTACAGAAATCAATTACAAAAGAACGCAGAGTTTAAAGATGAAATCACTTTTAACAGAAATGACAGAAAAAGAAATGAATTCCGTTACCTCTCCGTAGATGTGAAACGTGCACGTTTCTTCATCTAGATCAATGGTGGTGACCCCTGGAATCTTCCTGGCTTGTTGGATATTCGCCCCATGGGTGCCTATGGCCAGTCCCATGAGATCATCACGAACCACAAACTGCTCATGAAACCTCGAGGCCAGTTGTCGAGAGCTCTGGACACAAAAAAGATGGTGAATGCAAGCATTTTCATTTAGTTTGTTTACTTTTAATATTTAAATTCAGTGTCCAGAAGCCTCAGGATAATTCATGTCCACACAGATATTACGGTAGGTTTCATTGAAGGGCTATAAAGTACTAAAACACTTTTTAAAATGCTAATAGATCAGAACACATTCCACTTTATGGAAGACAATAACAAGCATTATTTATAACATTAAGGGACAAGTGGATAAAAAGATATAAAGAAATTATACCATATAAATACTGTAAATGTTTAATTATATGCAACAACTAAATTTAAATTTTTGGCTTAATGCAGATATTGGCGAGACAGAGTGATGCTTTATTTTCCAAAAAGAATGTGAAACATGTAAGTTGGTTATATAATTATCAGTTTTTAAATGTTTTTATTCAGTTATAAAAACTTAATGTACCATATCGCATATTGTATTAATAAGCTATTTAATGCAAATTTTTCTTTAATTCTGTGCAGACCTTTTTTTTTATTAGTAGGACAATCAGTTTTTTAGTTTAACTTTTAATCTTTTTAAAGAGGTCAAACAAATCTTTGGAGTCGCCAGAGTACATATGTGAAGTTTTAGCTCAAAATACCATATAGATAATTTATTATAGCATGTTAAAATTGCCACCTTTTAGGTGTGCCCTTTTAAATGCAAATGAGTTGCTCTCTGCACTAAATGGCAGTGCCATAATTGGATAGTGCAGATTAGGGGCGGTATTATCCCCTTCTGACATCACAAGGGTAGCCAAATTTCAAATTACCCATTTTCACATGGTTTACCCAAAACTAAGTTACTGGGTTGTTCTTTATTCACATTTCCTAGGTTGATATCAGCACTGAGGACCCAATTATAGCACTTAAACGTGCAAAAAGTCGGATATGTCCCCTTAAAAAAAACATAGTCGACAATAATTAAATCGATAAAACTTAATGGTCGAATAAGCCAGTGGTTTTCAAACTGGGGGCCCGCGAGATGGTGCCAGGGGGGCCCCAGTTTTATGACATTTTATGAAATACATTAATTTATCATGAATTTATTATTAAACCTAAAAAATAGGCTACTAACCAAAAGCACTACTTTTTTGTATAATTTAATATAATTTTTTTTTTAGAATGTTTTTTGTCACAAATTTTCTTTGGTGGGCCGCGAAGGAATGCACCGTACACAATGGGGGCCGCACGCTGAAAAAGTTTGGCAACCACTGGAATAAGCAACGTCATGCACGTGTGCTGCGCCTGTGCAAAACACATAAAACAGGATAAAAAAAATTAAGTGATCACGTAACAAGTTAAACTAGCCATGATCACAACGATGCTCAATGCCAAGCACACACCTGGGCTTTATAACGTCATGCGAGACGAGGCTGGCTGCCAAGCAATGAAAGGCATCCGCAGTGGATCTGATAGGGTCCGATACATAAAATGCAAATATGGTTAGCTTACTGAAAGCAAAGACCCTCTCTAGGGAAGCCTGCAAGCTTAGCATAGCAACTCTGCTATACAGAGGGAAGGAGACCAGGAGCCGTTTTTAATGAACAGGTTAAAATGTAATCTTAAAATCTGACCAAAAAAAAACTGTTAAATGTCAACTGTAACTGACTGTCGTTACACTCTGAACGCCCGCAACAGATTTTCGTGTTTCTAATGGTAGAATACCGAAAATTGTCATCTCCATAATATATATTCTTTGCTGAGTCCAAGCTTCTTGGATATAAGTACAACAAACTGCGTTTCAATGACTCTGAAAGCGAGGTGAACAACTAGAAAAATAAGACTTGATGATAATGAAACCTTTATTCTGACATATTTCATGGACACATGGACTTACATGCGACTGTGATGTGAGGCGGAGTTACACAATGTGTCTATTAGTCATTAAATTTTATTAAAATAAGTTTAAATTGATGATTTTATCAAAACACAAACTACATTGAATCATTTTACAATCCCACTAGCATGTTATTTAGACCAAAAAAAAAAAATTTAATTCGTGTGAGGAAGCTGGCATTTTTAAGCACATTTTCATTGGCTATATGCCACTACAGTAAAGGCTTTTTGCACTATTACAGGTAACGATTATTCAATGGAATATAAAAATAGCATAAAATGAGATCCCAAACTGAAACCTATTTTGAAAACCTAAGACAATATCCATACGATGCCTATGCATTTGTAAATATAGTTCTGCATATCAACAAAGTATCAGATTTTGCCTAGATAAGGCTATGGGCTATCACAGCTGTCCATATGTATGCAAGTCAATACCCCTTTGCACCTGTTAAATATAGACTGCATCTAAAAACAAACCTTGTATTTATGTCCAGAAATGTGCTGTCTGACAATCCAACAGTAAGATATAGACCACTGAAGCTATACAACTTCAATCAAGATTACTAGTTAAAATAATCACAGCCTTGCCTGCATTGAGGAGTATTACGGGCTTTGCCGACTAGCTGTAAATTGAACGAGTTGGCCATGCCTTACCTCCAGCTGTCTGGTCGCTTCCTCATTTCTCTGCATCAACGTCAGCTTTGTGCGCAAACTCCTGAAGTGCATGTCGCTTAACATCGCGATTCGCTTCGCTGTGACCTCATTAACTGACTGGAAAAAAACTATCAAATTAATAAAACGGACACGTTTTTACAGTGTTCTTTCTGAGTGATCACAAACATTGCAACTTACCAAAATAACCAGCTGCTTTTCGTCCGAGTCGTATGTGACGTTAAACGCCCCGATCGCTTTTTTAAAGTCTTTGTGAGCAGAGTCTTTCGCACACCTATCAAACACACACACACAATGATCCTGCTACTGTACATACGTTAAAAAAAACATTGCAAAGATGCATTCTTGGTGTAAAACAAAGCATAAACGATCATTTAATTAAAACTTACATTTGTCTTAGGTCTTCTGGAACATCTAGTCGGGTTTTGAGAAAGGTGTTCTTTGAAGTTAGTTTGTTGGGGTTCACTGGCCGTAGTCTCTCTAATGTGACTATTTCATTTAGTGTGGCATCACAGGCCGCATATTCTATGACGTAAAACTAGGAAATAAGAGGAAATAAATGAAATATTGTTCAAATGTTAAGCATTTAACATTTATGGGGCAGTTTCCCAGACATGGTATACATTAATCAAAGACTAGGCCTTTTTATTTTATGACATTTAAGTAGTTTTTACAAACATACACTTTTGATGTGCACTTTGAGATAAAACAATGGCCCTTGATATACATTAAAATAAGTCAGTGTAAGATGTTTTTAAATCGAGCCACCTCAAACATGCATTTTAGTCTGGGACAAGTATCTATGGTTTCAGCAGTAACAACATAAACAAGCGGCTGTTGCGTCCCGCACGTAACTTCCGGTAAACTCCGCTAAGAATAAATAACAACAAAGTTCTTTAAACGTAGTTAATTTATATAACAAGCAAAAAACAACAAATAGATTACCTAGGAAACCAAAACATTTGTTATTTTCGACGAGGCATTTGTTTAAGAGATCAGTTTAGTTTAGCAACTGACCATTAAAAAACGAAACCGGAAGTAAGGTTCGGATACAGACGTGTATCACGTGCGTCCGATGAAACCGTCTAAGCCCTGTCTAGGAAACCGCCCTTATTTGTGTACAAATATAATAATCCAAAAATGGGTTACATATTTCTACATAAACAACTTTGACTAATAATCTTCTGCATATGATGTGTATCTCAATTGTTAGTCACTAAAAGTGCTTGCTTGTCAAACTGCTCACCTCCCCTTTTACCATCCGAACTTTGGCTAGCCACCATCCACAGGGCTCCTTATCATTGGCCCTAGAGTACACCTGTGGGACAGACATACAATGTTGCAAATACCACAAAAACTTTCATGTACAAGTGCGATATTATTTTTTCAATTATGGATGGTGATGGCACCAACCTCAACTTCATCGCTCTCATTTATCTCTTTCTGAAAGCCAGTTGGAGGTGGAAACCGAACTTCCTGGAAGGGAATCTGCCGTTCTGGTTGCCAACTGCAAATGCAGAATTCATAAAATCATTTGAGTTTTTTGCATAACCTTAAGCCATAATTTTAAACAAGTAAAAGCACAGCATACTGTACGGTTGTAAATCCCCAACATTGTTCTTAAAGGGATAGTTCACCCAAAAATGAAAATTTTGTCCTATTTTACTTACTCTCATGTTGTTCCAAACCTGTATAAATTTCTTTGTTCATTCTTCCTGTTCATCAGAACAAAGACATTAATACAGGTTTGTAACAACATGAGAGTAAGTACATGACAGAATTGTATTATTAGGGTGAACTTTACCTTTCAAATGGCAAACCATTACATCTTTAATGTATGTGTGTGTGTGTGTAATAAAGTTGAAACTTACTTGTTCTCAAAAGCCACGGTCACTGTACTTTCATGAACATCTTTAATAAAAGCCTGCAACAGGAAAAAAGAAATCAGTAAATACTAGATGGCACTGTTTTAAATTCCAGTGAGTTGCCTACGAAGACCCTGGTGGTGCCCATCATATCCAAAAATGCTGTCATTTATGCTTAAAAACAGGTGCATTTTATTAACCATACAATTTAGGACAAATTTAAGTGCCAATGGCCTCAGAGAAATGACATAACATTTCATTTGCATGTAGTTTAGGGTTCAGCATTGATGCCTTCAGACAATCCTCACGACATGCAAAAGTGACGTTGTACTATGATTATACATCACATTATTAATTATCGCCTTTAATTGGACTGATTGACACTGGACACACAGATCCAGCAGATCCGAGCCCTTGCGTCAGAATAAACTGGATTTACGAAACAGAAACTGGTATGCATTTATAAAATCACCATAGCAGAATATGTCGCCCCATCCTAAACGCTTATTAACGGCTGACCAAGCAAACACACGTCGCGAGGCCTGGCGTTGTAAAGCAAACGGGCCTACCGCAGAATCACACGCGAACAACTGCACGGTATTCGAATATTCACCGATATTCGAACCCGGCCTGACAGTTAAGCGCACACAAAAAACGCACAACGCGATAAAAGAACCGCACCTTGTAAAAAGCTCCGCTCGCTCCCCGCACCTCCACCGCGAGCTCGTCCATGACGCCAGCAATGTAATACAAACGGATCACAGCTGCAGTGCACGCGCGCTTTCTTTAACACACCGCGGCGGTATTCCGCGACCGATTAGCAGCGCGTGAACCGACGATCGTACTCGTTTTCAGTGAAACGAAAACGAAACATTGATATGCAGACGGTCCGCAGCAGCTGCCGTTGAGCGCCTTGATGTAAACACACAAGAGCCTCCCTATTTCCCCCCGTCACGTGACACGGGCCTGGTTGCCTTTGCTCGTGAACACGCCCCCGTCACGTGACACCCATCAGCTTCGGTTCTGCTTGGTTACCGCACAGACTCCAAATGTTTTAGGCCTTTATCCCATTTCGATCACTTAAACTATGCCTTTAAAGTATGTACCGTTTTTGTTATCAGGGCACTAAAAGAGATGGGACATACTAAATCTAATTCCGGCCACTATTTAGTGCTGATAGTTTGCGAGCTGTGTTCGACGCTGCGCAGACCGATCGGCGTATGATATCAAACTACCGCGAGAGCTGTGCTTCCGAATAACTCTCGCGGTACGTGATGTCATACGCTTATCGGTCTGCGCCTCATCGCATGTAGTTGAATACCAATGATGTTTTATTATTTTTACATAGTTGTATTGATTAGACTTGCCAATTTAGAAGCATATGGAAGAAAGGGAGACTCTCAGTTGCCCTAGTTAAATAAAAGACCCTCGTCATCTGTTTGTACCGGTTATGTAGATGTAAATTTTAGATGTAAATTTAGGGAAATGTATAGATGTGAAACGAAAGTAAACATTGTAACCAAAAACAGACTGTGTAGGTCTGCTATAGATGCTTGTACTAAAATTAGTTTAAAAGAAATCACATTGATTATCATGGGTTGCTGACATTCAGTCTGTGTCAATGTTAAATACATATTTATATTAAAGTGTCACACATTACACACACATACAGTAGGCCTATATGCAACCCTTGCAAAAATAAAACATGTTTTTTAGTATACTAACCATGTTTTTGGTTTAATTACAATTGTGAAAACAGCTTCAGATAGTATGGTAAAATGGACAAATGGAGTTACACAAATGACTGGGGAAATGCATTATGGACGGATGCAACTAATTTTAAAGTGGAAAGAGTTTGATCATAAGGTTACAAGACAACAACGCCTGCGGGATGTGCTGCTGACATAGAATGTAACTCCACTTGAATAACCTGAATGATACAATGCATGAGATCTGTCCAGCTGTCATTGTTATTTTAAACTTGTAACATTATAAATGTATTTACTGATCATCTGTAATCTTGTTATACATTTGCAAGTATTACTTAAGTTATAAACAAATGATACAAATGTTTCATAGTGTTTTAAAATGGCAGTACAGTACAGAACCGGGTCTCACATAGAGCGTTAGCATCCACGTTTAAGGTAATCTTTTTTTTTTAAGAAAACACATTTCTCTACCACAGTGAGATTTGAACACAAAACAAGGCTCAACGCAAATAATTTTTTATACTGGCCCGGTTCAGGTTTTCTCTTGCCCTGCCAAAATGTTCACTGGCCCCAATAAAAAAAAATGTCAGTGTCACATATTTAAAAATAATAATTCAAAAGTCGAATATAATTGTATACATATACAACAGACATGTTCCAACAAAAAAAGGTTCCCAACTTTTCTGCTTTACCTGTAAACTGACAGCAAACTGTGCAAAATATTGCATCGTTTCTTTCGTCATGTTTTACCCAAATAAATGTCTGCTTCCAAGATGTTAAATAATATACATTGATGAAAATATATTTTAGTGACTGAGGGTGAAGCACTGGCCCGATCGGGCAAGTGACAATACTTTTTACTGGCCCAATGTCTCTCACGCTTGCCCCGGGCCACCTGGCAGTCCTTTATGTTGAGCCCTGCAAAATGATGATTGTTTAGAGCATGGGTCCGTGGTGGACCCTCTTGGGTGTCCATGGTGGTATTACTATACTATATGTATATTATAAAATAATAAATTCTAGAAACAAACTTTTAAGTGTTCACCTGTAGCAGATATGTGTGTGTTGTTTGTGAATATATCATTAATCTAAATAAATTATAGTTTTATACGATTAATCCAAAACCAAAATATGTTAAATTGTGCCCCACTGTAATTGTTATATACTGGTAATTACATATTTTTAAATCAAAGATAAACTAATTTTACCATCTGAAGATTTATGTAAATAAAACGAGAGCAATTTGAAAAAAATTACATTAGAAACATAGACAATCTAACAGCCAGCAATGATGTCACTGTCCTATTAATTGTGAATGGTTGTTTAGATTTTTTTGTTTAGACTTGATATCAAATTAACACATGATAGATGCAAATCTTCTGTTATACTTCATAACAAATATATATTAAATACCACATAAACTGTTACAGTTGTCTTATACAGCAAATAAATCTAGTTTTTTATAAAATGATATTCTGACAAAAGTTTCTCTGTTGTGCATTGGACCCTACACTATTTTTGGCCTGTCATCTCACATTTTACCACTTGATGTCAGTATTGTAATATGACTGTTTCATGTGTTCAGTCTTTTCATGATGAGCATTTCCTTCAGAAATGTGAATAAAACGTTAAATATCAGGTTTCTCAAGTTTTATCATTAAAAACGAATGACATCAAAGAGTAATAATTTTCTTAATTTAATAATGATTAAATGAAATGAAATCAGCAAATCCAGTGGAAATGTATATGACCATGCGTGTTTGATTTAGCGGGCACATAAGAACATGAAGTCATACTGTGTCTGACCACATTACACTGGAGAGTGGAAAGGATCAGGCAGGAAAGATGAAAACTGTCTAGCAGGTGTGAGTGACACATCACTCCCTATGCTTTCGCCCATCCCCTGCTGAAAGTGGTATAAGATCAGTTATGTTTGCTCTTGTCTCTGGTGATCTGGCATGCTGGGCATCTTGTAGGTGTAAGTACTGAAAACCCTTTGTGCAGAGAGCAGGTGGCCCACCAGAGTGTATCAAGCAATCATGACTGTTTGGTACTGTATATAAATGACTGTTTGGTACTGTATATGAGGTGAGAAGGTCTAGTCAGGTCTCAGAAAAAAAACAACAACATGAGATGGAGAGAGAAAGAGAGAGCAGATGCTTTAACTTAAAATAAAGGTGCTTCAGGATGCCATAAAAGAAGCTTTATTTGTCTAAATGTTTCTATAAAGCACCTTTAACATCTGGACAACCTTTCTGTTTAACAAAATGTTCTTTAAGGTAAATAAAGGTTCTTCAGATTATAAAAATGTATAAAAACTGCTTATCCGTGTTTTCTTAAGTTGACCAGAAAACAGTGAAGCAAAATGTATAGTTTGCCAAAATTAAAAAGTTTCCCAAAACAGATATTTGAAAAAAAAGTATTTTTTTAATTAGCTGCAATTTTACATCATTCAACTTTTTTGTACATAGATTTTAATGTTATCAGCACCTCCAAAACATGATGTTCATGCTATAATATGTAATAATGCATTACCAATCTTGTCAGAGATCAGCCACTCTTTTAAAACAAGAAACTGTCATGATTACCATTGTCAGTCAGAAAGACATTGATTTGAAGCATGGTTATAGCGACAGACAGCTGTTTCTAGAATAGTGCAGGTCAGCGATGTGCCAGTGTCTAATTTAGCTGAATTGTCCATCACCAGACCTGTGATCAGAGCATAATGGGGGCAACGCCTTGTCATTTTTTTCTGTTGTCAGGCTGACTAGCTTCATAGTCCTTGCCAGCAATTGTCACATACGCACAGGTGAACCCTATGACAGGCTGTCAGATGTTAGAGAAGCAGACACCTTTCAAAGCTCTTTTGGTGACTGAAAGTGTCTCAGCTGAGAGGAAATTGCTTAAAGCTATTTTCAGCCATTTTTGAATGTGATGTACCTTTGGATCTGTTGGGGACAGGGGTGGGCAGCGTTGGTCTCGATGGAGAAGGTTATTTTCAAAAATATTAGAAATTAGCCACCACAGAGAGCTTATAAAGCTTTTTTTGGAGCTCAGATTCATACAGTAGGTGTCACATGTGTACAGTATATGAACTGTGTAAGAGGGAATATCCAGATTCCCCTGAAATCCACACTTAATATGTCATCTAAGCAAAGTTTGGTATTAAAGACTGTAGTATTATGAATACATTCATGGCTGAAGGGTGTAGAGTATATGGCACAGTATTATTGCTTTTATGAAAACCTAGTTGTTATTTTTTTATTTACTGTTTTCTACATAACATAATGTTTTAGAACATTCTGTGAAAATATAACCTTGATATATTAAATATTGACTGAGTAAGATCATAGTCAAAGATTGAAATCAATGAGAAATCAAACTTTGGTGCTCCTAATCTCATCATAATGACATATTAGCCTGGATGTCACAAGGTGTGAAGCGAATCTTTTTAAAATTCGCAAAAAAAAGAAAATCAAACCAATGTGAATTAGGTGCATTCCATGAAGTTGTTTGAGCGAATGACTGTGGCATTGGTAACTAACAAGGCACACTTAGAAAATGTAATTTAGTTACAGTTGGGCAAGTTATAAATTTACTAGCAGTGCAAATACATTTTTGATGCAGGCACTAGCAGCAGGGGCATTAAAGGAATATTCCATTTTCTTAAAAGAAAAATCCAGATCATTTACTCACCACCATGTCATCCAAAATGTTGATGTCTTTCTTTGTTCAGTCAAGAAGAAATTATCTTTAATAGAGCCCAACATTTAATACTTAACTCAACACTTAACAGTTTTTTTCAACGGAGTTTCAAAGGTCTATAAACAATCTCAAACGAGGCATAAGGGTCTTATCTAGCAAAACGATTGTCATTTTTGACAAGAAAAATAAAAAATATGCTCTTTTAAACCACATCTTTTCGTCTAGGTCCGGTCCAGCGCGACCTAACGTAAATGCGTAGTGACGTAGGGAGGTCATGTGTTACATATATAAAACGCACATTTGCGGACCATTTTAAACAATAAACTGACACAAAGACATTAATTAATATCATTCGACAACCAACAACGTCGAAACGGTCCTCTTTCTCAACACATGTAAACACTGGGGCGGAGTTTCGCATTCGTCCTCTGTGACCTCTTGACGTCATGACGTATTGCGTGGGGTCACGCTATCGCATCACGACCGGATTTAGACAAGAAGTTGTGATTTAAAAGTGGATATTTTTTATTTTTCTTGTCAAAAATGACAATCGTTTCGCTAGATAAGACCCTTATACCTCGTTTGGGATCGTTTATAGTCCTTTGAAACTCCGTTGAAAAAAACTGTTAAGTGTTGAGTTAAGTATTAAATGTTGGGCTCTATTAAAGTCCATTAAAATGAGAAAAATCCTGCAATGTTTTCCTCAAAAAACATACTTTCTTCTCGACTGAACAAAGAAAGACATCAATATTTTGGATGACATGGTGGTGAGTAAATTATCTGGATTTTTCTTTTAAGAAAATGGAATATTCCTTTAAGACGACATTGAGCCCCATATATGGAAAAGACCATGAAACAGCTAGACGATCAGTCACGTAGGTTTAATGTTCAGTACGTCAGAATTTATTCGGCAAATGTGTTTTCATCTATTATTATTTGCATGCATAAGCCAAAACCACCTCAAGCGAGCATAAAAACCTTTTGCAAATTAACTCTTTCCCTGCCATTGACGAGTTAACGCTTCCCTGACAATGACGAGTTTTTCCGGCAATCCTTATTTCCGCTATTTTCCACCAGGTGGCACTCTTACCCAACTTATAAAACATGGACGTATTCCCTTAGGGCAGGGGTGTCCAAAGTCTGTCCTGGAGGGCCTGTGTCCTGCAGAGTTTGGCTAAAACTTCCCTCAACACACCTGCCTCAAAGTATCTAGTCTGCCTAGTAAGACCTTGATTAGATGGATCAGGTTTGTTTGATTAGGGTTGGAATAAAACTCTGCAGAGACACCGGCCCTCCAGGAGCAGGAGTGGACACCCCTGCCTTAGGGCAAACAGTTTTGCTACGAAAAAACAGCTATTAAACAATTGACATTAATATCCAGAACAATCAATTTATTAAACTGTAACATTTAACAATAAGTAATAGTGTGAATATTTGAATGTGCTCATATTGTATTTCATGATGAAGTGAAGGTTACTTATTCTCAGTCTGCAAACATGGCAGATGCTAATAGTAGAGACTTGCTGATTGAAATGAATGCTGATTAAAAGGTGACCTTGTGCCAGATGCTTAGTGCTCTTTACAGATAGGTCACATAAAAAACTGTATTCACCCTGCAACCAACAGCCTAAAACCATATACAATTATATACCCTATAGTGGAGAGCAGGGAACAACCTAATGCAAAAAAAATTTGAGTTAGATTAATTATATTACACCCAAAGTGACAGAAGTGCAAATGTTAAAGCTTACATTAACAGATCGCTCAGCCCTTTGTAATTAATGCCACATTAGTTTGTTTCTCACTCACCCCTATAATCTTCTAAAAGAAGAAACCACTGATTATTATTATCGGTCACTTCTGTGAAATATCTTTATTTCCTGTTTATAGCTTTAATTAATAAATTGTGCTATGAGAAATCTGATATATGAAAATACAACACATAGGCTACTGTATATGTTTATACACAAATTTCACAGATATAAAAGTTCACATACTTATTCATGTATAGATTAATATTTTTCAAAATGTTACAAAACTGTCTGTTTTCATAGGCCAATGAATATATGATACATACATTTCTGTGAACAACCTGAATTCATACTTTTTCAACATTCAAACATTTTGGACTGTAAAAGTGAGAAAAAATTCTGCTTTATTTAGCCTATTTAATTTCTTGAAAAAATAATTGAATGAAGTACTGTATACTGTTCATATACTGTAATAGGTACCAAAGTATGCGCCTAAGTTATAGGCACAAAGGCGTTAAAATTCCAAAATGACTTTTAATATTCAAGTAAAATATCATGTTTTAGTTTTCACCAAAATTATGCATGCTATAACAGGGTGGCTTATTACTTCATGCAAAACATTATCTACAGCAGGAAACACAAGCAACTATAGGATGCATTCAAATTGATGCATTTTTCTTAAGTCAGCATTTTTCTTGAGAATTTTCAGTAGGAATATATTACTGCTGCTTTCATTCATAATTTAAATAAACAGTGTATTATCATGGGAACAAGCCTGTATACTTTGTTATCCATGTTTTTCAAGCTAGTGATGAATGTATTTTTGAGCAGAAGACATTTATATGGGTATTAATGCAGTGAAGCACAATGCACAATTCAATTAGACACTTAAATATGAAGTCTTGTTTAATATTTACTGTAGGTAATGTATAAGAATCCATTTCAGATAACTCGTCTCAGAGGTCAGAGGAGAATGGGCTGACTGGTTCAAGCTGATAGAAGAGCAACTTTAACTGAAATAACCACTCGTTACAACCGAGGTATGCAGCAAAGCATTTGTGAAGCCACAACACGCACAACCTTGAGGCGAATGGGCTACAACAGCAGAAGACCCCACCGGGTACTACTCATCTCGTCTAAAAGATGATGGACAAATATATCTCTTATTGTTTGAGGGTGAACAAATCATGGAGTAATTTTGATATTTGGCTAAAGTATTCCTTTTTATCACGTTATGAAGGAGAGTAGAAGAGTGGGAGATGTTGTTTTCACCATTCAGAGACACATGAAATTCGCTAATCATATTCATGGATGAGGTAATTAGTTCGTTTTTAATACCTGTAGATTTGATCACATTATTTTATGTCATTGTAATGAATTAGCTGCAAGGCACAGCAGCTGCGTGTTAGATGCTGTGCAACCACCACTTTCCAAATGGGTTGCCATACAACCAGAAACCAAGGATAGGGATGATCCTGCTTCATTGAAAGCCGACAATGACAAGAGACGAGCCATTACTTAAAATAGGAATTTCTCTGGATGTAAAAGTTGGGAACTTTTAGGATGATTTAAGTATACAGCTGCATGAACTACATCACACTCTGCTGTGCAAGCGGTTTTTGGAAATTTTATTACAAAAATCTTACAACCCAAACCATGCTTGCTAATATTCTGTTGCTGGTTTATTACCCCTCCCCCAAACTTCTCACTTGCCCTGTATGTTGCTCTTTCATGTTGGTTGAGTGAAAATTTGGACTAAAATTGTGCAATGTATACCCGGGATTAGACATACTGTACATATTAATCAGCCACTGTATCATTAGGATGCTGAGACTATTCATTTTAACGCATGCACATTAGCTTCTCATTTCTGTTAAATTGACTAGGTTAAAGTGAGTAAAAATGATGATGCATGTCACATATTTCTGTAAATGAACTTCACTTTTACCATTCAGCGATAATATTTTTGTGGAAGGCTTATGTCAGGTTGAATTTTAGGTGGTAGGATTTCTCACTGATGAGATGTTCAGTGCAGTGTTTTTTCTTTCTCTTCTTTTTGCCAACCCAAGATGAGCAGTGTCACAGTTGGAGCATTCAAAAGGTGTCACACAATTACTGTGACCTCCGCAAGAAATCCATGTTGAGTCTAGTATGATTCTCTACTCTGACAGGAGGTGGTGGTGGTGGTTTGTGCATTGAGGTATTACATAATTCTAAGCCATTGTCATGGCTCGAGTCGTGAGTTTTTGTTTTCGTGTAGTCTACGTATATTTGGAAAGAGTGAAATCCCCTCCACTTTCCCCTCCACTTTCTTCAAATGTTAATGCATTTTAAAATTGCCGTTTCAACGAAGTTTCAAATGACTCTAAACGATCCCAAACGAGGCATAATTGTCTTATCTAGCGAAACAATTGTTATTTTTGACTAGAAAAAGAAAAAATATATTTACTTCTCGTATATCTCCATCATGTGATGCGCGTCATCACGTCAAGAGGTCACGGAGGACGTAACGCGAAACTACGCCCCAGTGTTTACAAGTGTGTAGAAAGAGGACCGTTCCGACGTTGTTGTATGTCGAATGATACTAATTAATGTCTTCATGTCAGTTTATTGTATTAAAATGGTCCGCAAATGTGGGTTTCATATATGTAACACGTGACCTTTCGACGTCACTACGCAATTACGTGAGGTTGCACTGGCTCGTCACACAGTCGGAGGAAGAAGAGAAGTGCATATTTTTTATTTTTCTTGTCAAAAATTACAATCGTTTCGCTAGATAAAACCCTTATGCCTCATTTGAGGTGGTTTAGAGTCCTTTGAAACTTTGTTGAAACTGCAATTTTAAACTGCATTAAAACTGTTATGTGTTGGGGTCCATTAAAGTCCATTAAAATGAGAAAATCCTGGAATGTTTTCCTCAAAAAATATAATTTCTTCTCGACTAAACAAAGACATCAACATTTTGGATGACATAGTGGTGGGTAAATTATCTGAATTTTTTTTAAGAAAATGTACTAATCCTTTAAGAAGGAGGAAACGATTGTGAAAATAGCAGTGAAAGATTATGCGTGTTGTAGATTAGTCTTAAAATGCTGATCACATGCATACAGGAATATTCAAGCTTGTCCTCCTCCAAAAAACGACCCCATAGATAGTATATGCAGGAATTTATTTGTGTTCATGTAAACGATTTTCTGCTTTTTCGTACCATTGAGCACAAATGTCTTTTTTGTGTCCGTAGCACGACTTTCTTTTTCGTGTAATTTTATATTTTGTTTTCTAATTGTTTTTTTTCCTATTTTTAAATTATTGTGGCTTGGGGTTTGGGTTAGATATGGGGTTTGGGTTAGGATGTCTGAAATGTAACCGAAAGTTGTTCTAACCCCAACGGCAATGGTAAAAAAAATGATTTGCTTGTCGAGTCAACAACATCACCCAGGTTCTTTACATAAGTGCGAATATTTGCTTGCAGAGGACCTAAACTTGGAGTCAGACCATGTACCAAATGGGGGGAACCAAATTATTTCAGTTTTGTTTTCAATTAGCTGAAGAAAGTTTTCACCCATCCAACGTTCGATGTCATTTATGCAGATAAAGATTTTCAGCATAAATATGATATGGAACCTTATGAACCTTATGAAATCCGAAGATGTAACGTAGGGGAAGCATATAAGAAAAATAAAATCGGGCTTAAAAGGGAACCCTGCGGCACCCCACACGTGACAGCAGCAGTGTTGATAGTTTTAGCTGTGACATTTTTTTACTCCAGTGAATACTTGTCAGGAGAATTGATTTTTAATCTGTACAGGAGCATGCCTTTTGTCTTGGCTACTGTAAGAAAGACATTGAAAGTGTTATTAAAAAGTGCACTGACCTTTAGGTCACCACAAAACTAAAAATAGGAGAAATATCGTCCCCTTGGAATTATAAGGTTCTATCTGCGTTCTGAGCAGTTTTGAGATATTGAGCTTCAAAGTTTTTGCATTACATATAGGAAAACTTACATGGGGAAGAAGTTTCTTTCAAACATGAAAATAACAGGGACCCTAAATGTATTCTAAATGTATAATATCAAAATCCTCTTAAATTTCTAAATGTGGATTTTTGGAAGGGGTCAAATGCAGATAGAACCTTCTAATTCTAAAACAACACTTTTCGCTAAGAATTATAAGGTTCTATATGCCAAAACATTATTTAAACATTAAATATAAAATTAATGTTGTAACAATTTTTTAACATGTGTTAGAAAGTAACATTTTAATCCTTTCTATGACATTTAATACTTTTATTTTTAGCACTTTTATCTCTAAAAGTCTGATTTTACATTGCTCTTTTACAACATTGCTTCTCCCCTCTTCTGCCTCAGTTTCTCTACCATCCTCCTGTATATGTCGGGTTCATTACAAAATAGACAATTTTGTTTTAGCATGTTATACCATTCCCTACTGAAAAATCCACCTAAGACCAGCATAAGCTGGTGAGATGGTCTCAAAACTTGGTTTTAGCAGGTCTCCCAGCTTGGTTTTAGCAGGTATTGCTGGTGTAGTAAGCTGGTCTAGCTGTGTTTTGGTCACTTTTTAAGCTGGTCTAGCTGGACTTAGCTACTGCCACCTTAAACCAACTAAAACCAGCTACCAGCTTATGCTGGTCTTTGCTGGATTTTTCAGTAGGATTGAGCAGCTACAGGCTACAATCATTCTGAAATCTTTCACATGTTTACATTTTGACATAACGATCATAACTTAATGTAAACACACTTTTTTTTGGGTAGGATAGGTTAGTTCGTTTTTTCTGTATTTTTTTATTGTAGTGCTTGCCTCTTAATATCAGGAACTATGAAGCTAGCACTGCTGGCTAGTGTGGTGTCTAACTATGAAAACAAGCTCCTCAGCAAGACCTAAAAAAAGACTGCCCCTACTGAAAAATCCAGCAAAGACCAGCATAAGCTGGTAGCTGGTTTTAGCTGGTTTAAGGTGGCAGTAGCTGGTGTAAGCTGGTCCAAACAGCCTGGCAAAGCTGGTCAAGCTGGTGGGTCAGCTGGTCTTCCAGCATGACCAGATAAGTCCAGCTAGACCAACTTAAAAAGTGACCAAAACACAGCTAGACCAGCTTAAAAACTGACCAAAACACAGCTAGACCAGCTTAAAAAGTGACCAAAACACAGCTAGACCAGCTTAAAAAGTGACCAAAACAAAGCTAGACCAGCTTAAAAAGTGACCAAAACACAGCTAGACCAGCTTGCTATACCAGCAATACCAGCAAAAACCAAGTTGGGAGACCAGCTAAAACAATCTCACCAGCTTAAGCTGGATTTTACAGTAGGGTGAACTTGCCTAAACTTCGGGCTGTCGATCTTAAGGTTTCTTAAAAACTTTGCGTTGCGTGCCATAATCCTCACAGATTATTGTGTGTCTGTGATTTTTCCTGTCGTCAAGGACAAAGCCGGCAACACCACATATAGGGACAGTTTCCCGGACAGGGATTAAACTAGTCCTAGAATAAAATAAATGTAAGAGCTGTCCAAACTGAAAACAACTTGCAATGACATATCTTAAAATACATTAGTGCCCTTTGTTTAGCCTCAAAATGCACACAAGTAATACTTTTAGTTAGGCATGTTTGTTAAATATTTTCTAATGAAACTAAGTTCTAGTTCTGGTTTAAGCTAATCCCTGTCTGAGAAACCACCCCATAAAGTTGATCCTGATTGGTCCCCTTCTGTGCATTCGAAGTTCTAAATAGCTCACGCAGATAGAACCTTATAGAGCCAAGTTAGTGTTCGATTTTGTAGATAGAACCTTTTTGTTTTTTTAATAAAATGTCCCAAAATGTACAAAACTTAAAATAAAACATCACATAATGTAAATAAGTTGTCACAAAGTAAGAATATGTGAATAACTCAATTTTGACAAAAATGTTAGATAGAACCTTATAATTCCAAGGGGACGATATGAGAAAAATGGCGACATGTTCAATACTTACAACTGCTGTACGAATTGTCAGTAGCTGCGTTTACATGGACAATTGTAATCGGTTTAAATGTTCAATCCGAATGAAAACATGTGAACACCTCAATTGGAATAAAAATTTAATCCGTTTAAGAGGGGTGGTTTATACCTTTTGTAATCCACTTAAAAGGAAATGTAAACACTTGATCGGATTGATAACCATAACTGGGACACTCTGCGCATTTGCGATCTTCTTTTCTTTTAATGGCGTTTGAGAAACCCATTTAAAGGTCTATTTCCACCACCTAATGACTGGGGTGCATTTCCCGAACAACGACCTAACTCGATGCATAGTATGATGCATAGTTGGATAAATGAACTACCTTGTCACGACTGTTTCCTGAAAGCATAGGAACTTTGTGGCACATTCGTCGTTTGAACCATGTTGGTTTAACAACATAGTTGATGATGTCCAGTGGGAGGTGGTGTACTAATTCATCTGTGCAAATCGATTTAATGTCAGATTATTGCTGTAAATAACATATATTGCAATATATTGAATCATGTGCAAGTTCCCTCTTACGTCACTCTTCCCAGGGATTCCCCAGGGCCTTAAAGCTCGTAGGACTGCGCACATGTGCAGATTTCAAATGCAGCGCTTTAATTCTGTTTGCAAACTTAAAGACGTAAAATCAAATTTTAATATATTTAGAATGATGGATATAGACTGTACTACGTGTTTTTTGCTTATTTTGTTCAAAAGCATGATCAACGTAAGTCTACATATTATAAAAACATGGAACTATGCTTCTAACCTTTCGGGAAACCATCAGGAACTATGCTGAATTTGCGACCGTAGTTGCTTTTGGGAAACGCACCACTGGAGTGTGGAGCATATGCAATGACTTAGAATTGGTGTAAAGACGTAAAGAACGTAAGCTTGTGTTGTTAAAGGTATTCTTGTCATGTCTTGTCATTCTTACATTTTTGTAATCTCCGTCCAATCCTCTGTAAATTGATATGTGACAGTGTTGTCCCGTCAGTCCATGATTTATACACTGAGCCACAACACAAACCCGTGTGTTTGGATTCGTTCTCTTTGGATGGTCTCTGCTGCACCGCATGAAGTCAAACATGTTTTTTTGGCCCGGCACAAATCTCTGTGTGCTTGTCGTCTATTAATTATGACCTGAAATAGACGCACAGTGATTTTAGAAGGATGATTTGTATGCTTATCTTGAAACAGCGCAAAACTGTGCGCATGTCAAATGATCAAATCTGATTTGAAGCTTGTACTATGTATACTCGCACATCAATCTGATCACATTAAGTGTTTATGTAAACACCATGATAGGATTTATCAATCAGAATTATTTCATTCTGATAGAGGCAAAAGGTGTCCATGTGATTGTAGCTAATGTTGATTACATGGGGACTTAAACCTATGACAACTCCATTGTAATCTTAGTAGTCCAAAACCTTTTGAGATTTTTCAGCATTTGTCTTACAATGAAAGTTGCCATGAGGTGCAGCAACAATCTCAAATTACTTTATTTCTTTATTTGTTTCCTTATATACTGCCAATGGGACAAATCTATGTCAGCATTAAACACATGGTGGACTTTACTGAGCAAACTGCTGTGTTTGAGAAATTAAGGGGGGGGGGGGGAGGGGGTTAATGTCTTTCAGTAGCTGTGGTTTATAGTGGCTAGAGGATAACTGGGTTCATAAAGTCAGAACGTGTTTAAGGTTCCTATAACTTTAATCCCCTGTATTTACTGTAAGCTGTCTTTGCCCTTTGGGGTGTGAAGGGCCGTCTGGCGGCTTCATTACTGGTCTAATTTAAATGGTTGGTTTGGTTTGTTGGTCGTCTGCTTCATGAGACTCAAAGGGTTTGTACAAGTTTTAGTACAAAATCATGTTTGAGAAATGAACCTGAGGAATACCTTAACCACACACACCGGTCCTGGTATGCTACAAAGAGACCCATTAAAAAACTAAATATTTATAAAGTGTACACTCATTTTGCACTCACTTATTCAAAGCACAAATTACTACCCTAAAAAAGCCAAACTTATACAACATAAAGTAATTCAATTTTCAAAAATAAACCACAAAATGTTTTTGTACTTGCAAATACTTGACATAATGTTGGAGTTAGCCTGACAATTTTACCTTAAAGTAAACTTTAAGTAAACCTTCATAAACAGGCTTAAGAGGATACTCCAGCCAAATGTAAAAATATCCTGGTTATTTACTCACCCTCAAGCTATTTTAAATAGGCCTCATATGTCAATCATCTTTCAGGCGAACACATTGGGAGTTTTTTAGTAAATATCCTTGCTCTTCAGGGAACAACTTTTGACTTTAAATCTCCAAAAAGTGCATTCATCCTTCACATAGGAAATCCACACGGCTCCAATGGGTTAATAAAGGTCTTTTGCAGGTAATCGATTGGATGTTGTAAAAAATAAAATCCATATTTTTAACTTAAAAAAACTATAATAACTAGCTTCCAGTATTCACGTGAGTCACTGCGCAACGTACCCATGGCAACAAACGCTCAAACTGTCATGTGAGTTTTGCGAAAGAGGACGAACCTACGTATGTATCAGTGGCGACTCGTGACTCCTCATCCGAAGGGGCGCAAATTTAAAATAAGTGTTCGGAATATCATGTGTATGGTTCCCTTTTCCAAGATATGTGTCCTGCGTGTAGAGAGATCCTGTGTGCATCACGTGTTTTGTCAAAACCGTTTATGATAAAAGAGACGCTCACGTTCACCAAATACACGCAAGACACTCACTTAACAGTAAACTGTGATTACACATAAGATTATGCAAGTATCTGGCAAACGTGAGCGTCTCTTTTATCATAAACGCTTTAGACGTGTCTACAGCAGGCACTTATTTTGGCAGGACACGTGATGCACACACGATCTCTCAAAGCGCAGAACACATATTTTGAAATTACATGACGTGGTACATGACGAACTTTGCATCGTGCGCCCTCAAAAAAAAAGAAGTCACCAGCCGCCACTGGTATGTATCTTGAATTGCTTGAGGGTGAGTACATCATGGGGTATTTTGACATTTGGCTGGAGTATTGCTTTAAGTGCACTGTAATTACCTTTGTATTAAAGCATCTGCCCCCAATGCATGTGAAACTAATAGTTCTTGCTTGTGCATTACTGCTTGAAAAGTCCACAGAGGAATATAGCAACATGTGATAACCGACTATTAAAATGAGTTCTTGATCAAAACATAAAGGTAGGGCATAAACTGTGTGCCTGCTGAAGGGTGGTAGCAGCTGCGCAGAGCTTTGGTTTAAGCATATTTCTGTGCTATTATCCAACGTTGCCTGTGGGCTACAACATTAAAGACCACCACAGGCAAGAAAGTTTTCATAAGCCTTGTTCACTCGCAGCCGCTGACAGTGATGTCATTAGAGACCCACTTTGAAAAAGATATGCTCACGTTGACAGATAAAAATCTAACGTTTCTGGCCTATCCAACTTTGTTCTAATTAATTTTTAAAGCAAACCACATGAAATTTGATTTTAACAAACACACTTAAACCAATCTTTAGAGGTAGTTAAAATAAAGTAAATTAGATAAAAAAGTCATGCAAAGAATGCATGTTATATTTTTCTCTAAGTGCAGATTTACAAAATATGTCCATTTACAACACTAGGATTTGTCCCCAGAATGAAATGGTCTATTATTACCTTATACGAAAGGGTCATGAATAATAATATTGAGTTCTGCTCTGATTGGCTCTTAGAGCAGCTCATTTCACTAGCTCTGTGTGTGTGCTATTTTAACGATCTAAGCACATTGTCTACAGTGCACGGCACACGGTCTAAATGGGCGGGTCCGATTCCACTTTCGCTAATTTGACGACGGGAAAAATGGTTTGTGCGCCGAGCGCAGGCTCGAAAAGGGTTGTTCTCCTAATGAGTAATGGGAGTATTTTGGGCGTAACGTGCAATAAACCAATGAGAGTCTCAGCTCTCATCCCCTTTTAAAGCCAGTTGCGCTGGCGCTATGTCTAAATCCTATTAAGATGATGGACTTTGTAAACTGAAAAAGTAAGTGGAGGAAGAAGATCCCCAGTTTAAGAATAATGTTAAAACAATTTTTTTTACTTGTATTAAAATTTTTATTTTTTGGATTAAAACCTTTAAAAGTCCTTTTCTTTTAGTCATAGAAGTACATATAGCAGGCTTTTAATTACTTTAAATGTATTAATATCCTACAATATCATTGTAATCTCATAAAATAATTTGCAAATATGCAAGAAAAGATTTGTATCCTACTCTAAACATACAAACAAGAGATAAAGAAACGTGCGGAGAGCCGTTTCAGCACTCGGACAGCCCCATGTTTTTTTTAAAAAGCATTACTTAAAAAAAGGTTCTCATCTCACCATATCCTCAGGTACAGAGTCATCATATACAATAAATCTGTGGGAAAACATTAAAAACAGATGCATTTGTTTAAAGCAAAGCATTTATTTACTTATCAGGCTACAGGTGAAGCGGCTCTTTACGCCTTCTAACGTCTCATAATCGGTCCTCATTTATGTCCAAGAGACTCAATAATAATTTTTTACACTTTAATCCTTTAATTTTTTCATATTTTAAGGCTTTTTTTGTGCTACTGCGCATTCATGTGTGTGATAAACAAACCCGCATTGTTGTCCCGTTTATAGGCACATATTTCTAACGCGCTCATTAAATAACAAAAACACTATTGCGCCATTGACTTTAGACGAGGTTTTTGTTGGTGAATGGCGTAGTCTATTTTAGTTGCCTCAAAATAGTAACGCGCCAAAAATGCACCTGAACACACCTCGTTTTCAGATCAGAACGCCGCCCATGGGTGCAAAATTGGGCGCAAATGCATTTGCTATTTAAACAAAGATGATACAGATTTTGAGGAATAATACATTTTTCAGAGATTGGAAATGGACATTTCTGCAAAACGTAACTGTAACATCAATAGAACTTCAGCCTAAACGTTAGCATATAGCATTAACTAGCATATAGTGCTAACTCAGCAGTCAAAACTTTGTTTTTAGCATTGTAACAAAATTGTACTTAATTTAATGAGTAATTTAACATTGGGGGCGTTCATCTCAACTGTAACGTCACAGTTGGTGCTATGTTGAGATTTGCCTGTTTTCCCGCTGTCTTTTTCATGCACAAGGTTTACATAAGAAGGAGGAAACAATCGTGTTTGAGGCTCACGATATGTTATTACCATGGACAGAGCTCTTATTATTCATCTATGCATAGGTAAATACAGTTTTACATTCTATAGCACCTTTAAGGAAAGTCGTTGTACTATTTGGAGGCGTGCTTGGCCACCAACACCTTCTGGCATCTATTTCAGTTATAAGAGACTAAGTATTATTTGAATGGGGGGAAAAATATACTATGGGCTCTATCTTACACCCGGCGCAATGCAGCGCTATGCGCGACGCAAGTGTCGTTTGCTAGTTTCCACCCTGTGCAATTATAATTTTCACGTTTAGCGATTAGCGTTTAAAGAATTAGCATTTAAAGATTATTATTGAGTCTCTTGGACATAAATGAGGACTAATTATGAGACGTTAGAAGGCGCAAAGAACTTCACCTGTAGCCTGGTAAGTAAATAAATGCTTTGCTTTAAACAAATGCATCTGTTTTTAAATGTTTTTTTAAATGCTACCTCACGGATTTATTGTATATGATGACTCTGTACCTGTGGATATGGTGAGATGAGAAACATTTTTAAGTAATGCTTAAAAAATCTTGCGACGCTGTCCAAGTGCTGAAAGGAGAGCCGTTTGTAAATTCTTTATCTCCTGTTTGTTACAAATAAAGTATTTTTAGAGTACAAACCTTTTCTTACATACTTGTAAATAATTTTTTGATGATATTGGATAGCCATACATTTAAAGCAACTAAAAGCCTGCTTTTTTACTTCCATGACTAAAAGAAAACAGGTTTTAAAGGTTTTAATCCAAAAAATAACAATTTCAATACAAGTAAAACAACACAATTATTAAACATTAATCTTAAACTGGGGATCTTCTTCCTCCGCTCCGTCATCTAAATAAGGATTAGACATAGCACCAGCGCAACTGGCTTTTAAAGGGGATGAGAGCTGAGATTCTCATTGGTTTATTGCACGTTACGCCCGAAATACTCCCATTTCTCATTAAAAAAATTGTACCAACCCTTTTCGACCATGCGCTCGGCGCACAAACCATTTTTCCGTCGTTAAATTAGCAAAAGTGGATTCGGACACGCCCATTTAGACGTTGCACTGTGCGCTTTAGACAATGCGCTTAGATCGTTAAAATAGGGCCCTATATCTAAAAACCTAAAATCAACCATGAAATTAAGCTCAAATTGCACTAAAACACATTTTCTAGGTTGCCACTGTAGATTTGCAAAGGCCGGCAAGTATTTAGCTTAATGCATTATAATCTGAACAGACTTGATCTACATGGTTTTCTCTGCAAAATGTGGCGACTTCAGGTGTTTGCAACACTATTATGACAGGCAGGTATAATACTTAAACAGTCCGCTGCCTTCTTTGAGGTTGTAAAGCTGATTGAGGATCAGTCTGTCTTCTAGTTTTCACGCGTTCTAGTTGCTGATATTTATTTCCATTACAAAAGTCTTTGCCAATCAGCAGGTGAACAGAGTGAAACATGAGTATATATTACTTATGTGCAATAAAGCAATATAAATGTAAAAAAGTTTACTCACATTATACTATAACCTCAAGAAGAATAGATCATGACATGACTCCTTTTAGAAGTAAAAAAATCCCCAACAGATCGCATACAGTATTAACAAAGCCTACATAACATGGTAAATTATAAAGCAGGCCTATTTATTTATTTATAGGTGCTCTGAGATCAAGCAAGACCTATGCTTTGACCACAAAGTCAACAAGATGCTAATTTAAGCCTAACTAGCTATACAGGGTGTTGTGCTACACTTTCTTGCTAATAGGCTTTGGGAATTCGGCCATATCCTGAAAAAAACAGACTTGGGGAACAAGAAAATTAAAGAAGAGAGTCATGTCAGAGGTTACTGCACTGCTGAGCCAACCACTCTGTTATGTGTTGGAGAAGGTCTGGGTCTGTTCACGCCTACAGGCATATAGAGGACAATCTCAAGATGACTTCTATCTAAGTGTCTAACCTCAACATCACATCAGCAGACCAGCAAACCTTCACACACTGCTGCAGTTTGTAGACATGTAAGCTTACTCAGCAGTTGTTTGCCATTGTAAAACCCTTTGTGAAATTGATTAAGTTATTATAGGTCTTTATAAAACGGTCAATAGAGCTGTGTTATACTTATGATAAAAAACAGCTATGACCGCTGCACCCAATGATTTTGTCAGTGGTATGCGATGACTTCTCTTCTGAGGAGCCAGGAATGCATTATGTGTTCGGTGCGTCATGTGAATCTGTGCATCGCACATCATGTCAAAATATGTGCTTGCTGCATACACGTTGAAAGGATTTATAATATCAAAGAAATGCTTTGCGTTGATTTTGTGTTCAAATAAAAAAAGGACAACACAAGATGTGTTAAAACAACACAAAATATGTTGTTCCAATAATTTATTACATCATTATGCCTCATTGTTTAAAATAATGTTGCTTAATCTAATCGTCTAAACTGATTTTTTAAAATAATTTAGCATAGTGTTATTTGAAATTTAAATGAATATCTGATTATTTATTTATGTGAAGGTTCATGAGAAAGTTTTTTTTAACAATTTTGCTAAATTCGCGCAAACGCTGTATGGACATAAAAATTAGCTTATAATCTGTGCGCACTTAGGATCTGTCAGTCACCGCAGGAAAGATCGTTTTTTCAACATCAATTAGGTCCCGAACTTTATTTATTTTAATAACTCTTTTAACATTAAGCAAGTCCTGCACTTTATTTTCAAATTCCTGCATGTTTTAAAATCGAAACCAAAATGTCAGACACGCATGTGGATGGACACATATCTTTGTAGTATTAGGTTAAGCATTTGGGTTGATGCAACACTCAGAAAATGTACACATAAATATCATCAGCTCACGCTGTACACTGTAAAAAATAATATGCCCCATCTACTCAATAAAATTGTGGCATATTACAACCAATATCATTAATTACATTCAACAAACCAAAATTGATTTAGATTTAATCTATAAACTCCTTAATATTAACATATTCAAAAAGACAAACTGCAATTTGCAATAAAAAAATGTATTAAAATTTAAACAAAAATATTGGGTATACTAGACAAAGATCTAGCACTATACAATAAAAAATATTATGCCATATCTACTCAATAAAAGTGTGGCAACAGATTACAAGCAATATCATTAATTAAATTCAACAAATAAAAATTGAGTTAGAATCACTCCATAAACTCCTTAATAGTAACCCATTCAAAAAAGTTAACTGCAATTTGCGATTAGAAATTAATTTAAATTTAAACAAAATATTGGGTATACAGGACAAAGACCTAGCACTATACAATAAATACTATTCAATTATACTATTTTCATTTAAAATCATGATTTAAAATGTATCCATTAATATTATTATTAGTAATGAGTATTATATCTGATTTCAGAATGACAGACAAAGATGAATCAATTCTTATTTTATTGCAGTCAAAAGAACAGGAAAGCATCTCATTTTTAATGGTGTATTTGTAACAGTGTAAACTTCAATAGATCCAATCCAAGGAGGATAAAGCATGCCCTGGGCTAACTTTTAAGGCCTCGATAACAATTCCAGCATCCCTTGGGCTGCCACTCCTAGAAGATCCATTCTTTACAATTACAGCCATCACAAGCTGCCCAAGTCCCGCCTCTTAATCATTATCCTGCAACATTAAACAGCAATTATGTCTTAAAACCTTTATAAATGTATACAGCTTGAATATTGAAATAATCCACACATTAAACTTAAAGAAAACTGGAAGATATGTGCAATGGAGTTCATCTGAGTTTGTGGCTAATTATGAATGTTTGAAATGTGCAGTAATATCGAAAACTGATAATAAATTCTCATTGGAATTACAAATAATATAAAAAATGTTTGAAAATATATATAATCTATATTTATAATTAGGGCAAATCTTTTCCCTACATTTTTTCTGTCACACGATAGGATACAGTCACATATTTATTTGTTAACCAAGTTACTCACATGTGTATATACAAACACATACACTATATACACAATATAATATGTACAATATATTTATTTAATAATATTCCTCACCTTTTGTTGTGAATAAAGTTCTCCCTCAGCAATGTTTCACGTTGCCTGCAGGAAGCTGCAGTACGTTACAGGCCTTCATGAACACACAATTTAGATAATAGGTCGTGAAATTAATAATAATAACAATAATAACTTATTACATAGCTAACTTATACATTTAATATCTTCCTCACCTTTTGTGGAATTAAATGAATAATGTTATATTTCCCCTCAGTAATGCTTCAAGTTTCGGTGGGCATGCAGAAAACTCCAGTAAGACGCCTTTGTCAAACAATTCAGTCAGCAATGGTTCATGTTTTCCGCGGGAAAATTCAACACAGGGCTTCGCAATTGAGCACACAATTAATTTACAGCGGAGAATAGTTTTACATTACCAATTTATTTGAATACTTTGTGGATACAATTAACACAAAACTAAATAAACCGAAAAGATCGCAGTAAAGTCACATTTATCTTTAAAACACGAACCAAGCGAGCGAGCGAGCAGAATTTGTCATAATAGATACATACATATCTATGAATGTTAGTGATAAGAGAACCCACCCATTCAGAGGAACAGTATGATTGGTCAGTTTTTCTGTCACTCAAAATGAGTTACAGCTGGACCACCAATCGCAGGCCATTTCTAAATCCGAAGGGTGCAGACTGCAGAAGTCACATATGCAGACTGCATACGCCATTAAGCCTGGTTTGTTTAAGTTAACTAATTATTACATTCGCAAGTCATACGCATATTACAAAAATTTACGATTAACCAAGAATATAAGTCAACTTGTTAATATTCTGAAATAAGACAGTCTTGATGACGAATGCATCCTAGAAATGCGACCTCCTGGGTCCTAAAGCTGAAGTTACGTCCAAACCCAGTTCATATTAATCCTTATTGTAATTAATATTTACAAATTACAAACAAATTATACAAAGAAACACTGCTTATAGACGTATAAGACCAAAGATTGCCCGTTAAATTTACCCGAAATGAATTTTATCCACAGTTTAAACACTACATTGACGTCACAGCCAGCGGAGATTTTCAGAGAGACTGGCCGAAGTGAGGCGCCGTTGTCCGGTATATATAAGCACGGAGCACCCGCTGATTATCTGGAGCTCCCATCGCCAAAAACTCTACAGAAATGTTTGAATAGGCGATATCTTTATGAACCTACTGCAGATTTTTGTTTAAAAAGCATACATTCTCGACTGAAATGCTTTCAAAACTTTGAATTTTGGCACAATAACAGAAATATTTCCTAAATCTGTCTGCTCAGCGCTCAAGACCTGCATATTAACCTGAAATGTTTTTTAATTTAAAACAGCTGATTTGTATTACGTTGGATTTATTCAGTATTTGCTACATGCGCAGATACACAATAAGAATAGCTAAATCCTTCATAAAAACAATACGTTGTTTTTATTCCAGTCATTTTTAAAGAATTTTAACACAAAAAAATACCAAACTACATGAAATAAATTTTAGTAAATAAAGTTTACATATTCAATTTCATCAAATCTACAAGCATGCAGAATGACTTTTTACAGTGTAGACAAGACAAAGCATCAAGAGGGAGGTTCTCTCACGAAAGAAGTTAGTGAGCGATGTTCAGCATTATATATCTGAACAAGTTGAAAAAGTCAATCATCTGTTTTATGCATACTAAATACATGTTTATCAGCAGATGGAGAACATTGTGGAATAAAAATAAAGACTTTTAGGTCTCATGCTGTCAGTGTTTTAAACAGGCACAATGATTTTCAGCATGTTACAATAAAATACACTTCCACAAACACTCAGAAGTTTACGTTAATTCAACCTTTAGAAAGACTAAAACTACACGTTATAAGATTGTAGGCTATTGTTTGTGTTTGAGGGAATACAAACGTGTCGTGCTGTCAGTCATTCTTTCTCTCTGTCTCTCGCACTCGTGAGGCAGCGTCACGGTTGGATAGCCCAGATGAAGGGGCGGTATCATTATACTTAGATCCCCTTAATACGTCATGGGGGGAGCGAAATCCGAATGACCTATTTATTCACATGCTTGGAGAGAGAGCCTTACCAAAACAAAGTTACAGGGTTGCTATTTTTCACGTTTTCTGGGTTGGTAGAAGCACTGGGGACTCGATTATAGCTCTTAACTCTTTCGCTGCCATTGACGAGATATCTCGTCAATCAAGAGAAAACGCTTCCCCGCCAATGATGAGTATTTCCGTCTTTCCGCAATACCGCTATTATCCACTAGGTGGTGCTCTTCCGCAACTTTTTAAATCCAGAAGTATTGCCCTATGGCAAGCAGCTGCATGTCCGTGTCTGTTTTAAAGATCGCTCTGAATGGGAACTCTATGAAAAGTCTGTCACAAAAATTGAATTATATCTGATTTTTGCTCAAAATATGGTGTTTTTGCAGAAACCTACCCATATTCAAAAGCTGATTACAAAAGAACTGCTGAAGGTAGGATGAAACGTTTTTTTTTTTTTTTTTGAAAGCAGAGGGTCTGTTCTTTCATTTGTTATATTTTATGTTTATATATTTAAAGAAGAACATTTTCTGGAAGGCATTAAACTTTTGTGAAAATCATAAAAAACGCTGGCGCTGGCTGGCAACTTTTTTAAAAAACGCTGGCGGCGATGTCAATACTCTCAAGTTTGTTATTTTAACGATACAATACAATAATGCATAGCATTACACATAGAAGTGTGTTTTCCAAGTGTGTTTTCCATGTGTATTAGTAATGAGAATCAAATTATTTGCCTTTTAACATTTTGTATTATTGTTTTAGAATAGATTTTATTAGATATTTTAAGTTATAATTATAATAAAAAGCAAAATTGCATTTAAAATGCTATTTTAATGTAATTTAAAATGAACATCCGGTTTAAGCCCCGCCCACTTCCAGTTTCATCCAAATACAAATACAGATAATTTTGAGATTGTTACAGATACAGACACAAATAAATATACAATCACCTAAAGGATTATAGGAACACCTGTTCAATTTCTCAAATATCCAACCATCTAATCAACCAATCACATGGCAGTTGCTTCAATGCATTTAAGGGTGTGGTCCTGGTAAAGACAATCTCCTGAACTCCAAACTAAATGGGAAAGAAAGGTGATTTAAGCAATTTGAGTGTGGCATGGTTGTTGGTGCCAGACGGGTCGGTCTGAGTATTTCACAATCTGCTCAGTTACTGGGATTTTCACACACAATCATTTTTAGGGTTTACAAAGAATGGTGTGAAAAGGGAAAAACATCCAGTATGCGGCAGTCCTGTGGGCGAAAATGCCTTGTTGATGCTTGAGGTCAGAGGAGAATGTGCGGACTGTTTCAAGCTGATAGAAGAGCAACTTTGACTGAAATAACCACTCGTTACAACTGAGGTATGCAGCAAAGCATTTGTGAAGCCACAACACACACATCCTTGAGGCGGATGGGCTACAACAGCAGAAGACCCCACTGCGTACCACTCATCTCCACTACAAATAGGAAAAAAGAGGCTACAATTTGCACGAGCTCATCAAAATTGGACAGTTGAAGACTGGAAAAATTTTGCCTGGTCTGATGAGTCTTGATTTCTGTTGAGACATTCAGATGGTAGAGTCAGAATTTGTCGTAAACAGAATGAGAACATGGATCCGCATCATGCCTTGTTACCACTGTGCAGGCTGGTGGTATAATGGTGTCGGGGATGTTTTCTTGGCACACTTTAGGCCCCTTAGTGCCAATTAGGCATTGTTTAAATGCCACAGCCTACCTGAGCATTGTTTCTGACCATGTCCATCCCTTTATGACCACCATGTACCCATCCTCTGATGGCCACTTCAAGCAGGATAATGCATCATGTCACAAAGCTCGAATCATTTCAAATTGGTTTCTTGAACATGACAATGAGTTCACTGTACTAAAATGGCCCCCACAGTCACCAGATCTCAACCCAATAGAGCATCTTTGGGATGTGGTGGAACGGGAACTTCATGCCCTGGATGTGCTTCCCACAAAACTCAATCAACTGCAAGATGCTATCTTATCAATATGGGCCAACATTTCTAAAGAATGCTTTCAGCACCTTGTTTATTCATACCCACGTAGAATTAAGGCAGTTCTGAAGGCGAAAGGGGGTCAAACACAGTATTAGTATGTTGTTCCTAATAATCCTTTAAGTGAGAGTAATGCTTGCTTAGTCAAAAATGGTAAATCTTTTAAACAAGCCGCATTTATTCACATTCACAAGTAGCACTCCAAAGTTTGATGGATGGCACTAAAACAAAAGCGTGACAGTATGTTCGCTCCCTTTATTAGATGTCTTTGACTAATTTAGTATCTCTATGTTATAGCATGACCCTTTTCCACAAACCCAGTGCAATAAAAAGTATAAAATGCTTTTGTCGTATGCAAGTATAACTATCAAGTGGTGCCAAATGTTTTTATATAACCTATCAGTATTGACATATCAGTTATGTTGACAAAAGTCTGGAGTCTGTGAGAAATGAGATATTGGAGACCAGTGACCATCGTGGACCTAATTAGATCAGAAAAAGTGCTGTGTTGTAAGCACAAAAATAAGCCTGTTTGTCCCAGAAAAAAAACTCCAGGAGGCAATCCCTACCACCCTGCCATTATCATAAACTATTTTGAATTATGCAAAGAAAGCCGCATAATTAGTTCCTCTGGTGCGAAACCAGAGACAAAGGTGGATATGTTGTCCCACATCTTTGCAAACAAAAAAATAACCGCTTGTAAAAATAGACCGCTTTCATGTGGATGCGTGCAATACATAGCGGTTCTCTGGAGCAACCTGTATAAAGTTCAGAACAATAGGACTGTTCTGGCTAGATCAAGGGGAGTCATTTTTTAGCAAGCTGTACCTTCATACACTGCTGTTCTCTAAAACATTAGTCATTGTACAAAGGTCCCCAAGCTTTCTTGTTTTGAAACAAAAGTTCCCCGGTTTAACCCGGATGAAAGATGAAGAGGTGTAAGTTCTTCAGTTACTCACAGAACAGTGCTTTTTTGCCAAGTTTGCAGCAGGTTACATCAGTATTTTCTGTGGAATCTGCACTTCTTCTGTAGACCTAAAGGGTGAGACCTTTGAAGTGATCGGACAAATCACAAATTGTTTCTCTTTCCCTAAGTTTTAACAAACTTCTTTATCGTCTCTTCACTTGTAATGTTTTACATACAATCATTATAATTAAAAAAAGTATTTTTTATCCCTGTTTTGACCTTGTCTTTGACAGACAGTGTTGCACTTGGAAGTAAACCCCCACTGCATATGTTGTGATGTCCTCTCTAAACAATATGGGTCATTTTGGTTAAACACCTATAAATGGTACATATCATCTTCTTTTATTTTTTAGTGTTTCTGAAAAGTCTGCACTTTTTTCAAGAAGGAGGTTTCTCCAAGTACAGGTCTCTGTGGAACAAAAAAGGGGGCGTTTCCCAATTTTGGGGTGTTTTCAGACTGGGATTAGGCATTTTTAATCAGCCAATCAAAAAAGTACGGAAGCCCTGAAAAGCCATACATAAATTTTTTCTTTCGTGTTTTCTTTTGATCAATGGTTTATGTACACAAAAAAAAATAAAGGAATAAAAAAAATGCAGCATGTCACTTTTGACGTATGGAAACATTTTCTTTACGAAAGAAAACGTGTGACATAATTTTAAGTCGCTAAAAGGGAACCACATATTAATAATGTAATTCAGTCAGAAAAATAAAATATGTAAAGGGATACAAAATATTTAGTGTGCCAAAATGACAAAAAAGAAAGTAAAAATTAAATTATACAGAAAACGAGCAACAGAGAGCGAGAGGACTATATATTTTATTTATATAAGGCACTCAATTTGAGCCAATCAGACAAAGCCACCTATTCCATTTTGAAAATGCCCCAAAATTGGAAAATGCCTCTTTTTGTTCCGCAGAGACCTCCTTCTCTTAAAAAATAATGATGTATGGCTTTTTAGGGCTTCCGTTCTTTTTTGATAGGATGGTTAAAAACGCCTGATTCCAGTTTGGGAACCCAAAATTGGGAAACGTCCCTTTTTTCGTTCCGTAGAGACCTAAGGTATGTTCAACATCGGTTGCGGCTGGATGTAACCCAAGGCCGCCTTAATGCACGGGCTTACCTGGGCTGAAGCCCAGGGGCCTCCCAAGTTCAAGGGCCTCCCAAGTTTGCGTTCATGATGAGCTGAAAATGTCATATTGTTTTGTAACTTGTCGGGTTTTCTGTCAATCACTCTAATTGCACGTTACATGCTGCTGATTGGTCCGTTGTAACTTAACGTGAAATAAAATGTCAGACGTAACATATTTTTTATTCCGCGTAATGTAATTAAGTGCGCGTTGTCAACTTGACATTCCTGCACGTTAGACTGAGTGTGACAGAGAAACTGGAAATAAGTCACCAACAAGTGAAAGAGTAATTTCTGAATTTTATAATAAGCACTAGTGAGGTGCAGGTCTCTCTCTCTTTCTTTCGTGCGCGCGCTCGCTCGTTCGCTCTCTGTGCTTGTCCAGCTGAGTCTCTGGCATGCAGAAGTCTCTCCCACCGTGCACAAGAAACTGTGCCGCTAAATTAAGAAAGGAGTTCCCGCACATAATGCTGTTAGTTGTTATAAAGTTTAAGTTCACTCGCGTTTATATCAGTGACGCGTGCGCAGCTGGAGCGATGTAGTTTGACGCGACGTTAGCTCACAGAACACACATCTGTTGGTAGAAAGACGAGAAAGAGACGCAACGGTAAAGGTGAAAGTCTAAGAAAGTAAAGAGCGACAAAACCATCTCAAATGATCATCCCCTGATAGCACCATTATAATCTCATTATCTAAAGATCTTATACAGGTATGTTCCCTGTCTGTCTTAAGCATGTAAAACGACCAAGTATGAATATACTTATGTATGCATAAATACTAAATACAATGCATACTATATCCTCAGTAGCCTACAAAATAAATAACTGATTAAAAAACAAGATTCTGTCTATAAAGACTTATCTTTTGTTATCATTAATGCATTTAACAAGATTCTGTCTATAAAGACTTATCTTTTGTTATCATCAATGCATTTTCACTTTAAAACTAACTTTAACTTATTATATTTTTAAAACTGTGGTGAGCATTTAGTTAGTGAGTGGCAATTTTCTGCAAATTACATTCCAAAAACTATATAAACATAAAGCTTATAAACATATAAACTTTCACACATTTTGGTTTTATTATCACCACAAGTTGCTGTGTGTAGTTGTTAAATAAAGTGTCTTGTGTTTATGCTCAAGTTGACTCAGTAATATGTTAATAACAATATTATGGTGTTTTCTGGCTCAAAGTGGGAAAACACACTGTTGTATGTCTCGAAAGAAACTAATGCATTTTGTGATGTAGATTACCTAGATATTACACTTTAAAAAAAATGAGAGACTATAAATCAAGGGGAAGGGGGGCCTACAAAACCTCTTAGCCCCGGGGCCTCACATTAGGTTAAGGCGGCCCTGATGTAACCGATCGGTGAGATTAGCTGCGTACAGGCGGGGAGGAGCTGAAAACGGAGACGTGAAGTCGGACACGCTGTGGTTCCTGTAGTTTGCTGCATTTACGTCAGACATGGCTGATCACGTGGCATTTGCTTGCTTTATCGCAGTAAACATGATTTGTAATACGTAAACAACATAAAAAGTGAATTATACTATTTTGAATGTCCATGTATGAGCATGAGTGGAACTGAAGAGGCTTACAAGCATCTGTTTTTACAAGAATAAAGTTCAACATGAGCATAAATTATTTAAATACCAATGTAGTGGGGTCTACGTTTTTTATCCATTTTATTTTGATGAACATGACACAATATAACATCACGACTACATGAAAAGAGCTTTAACTGTTATAAAAATACAGATTTGTGAGCATTCGTGGAACTGAGTGCGTGAAAATAAACACGAAACACACGTGATTGTTGTCATGTGGTGAATCCGACCAATGGTGAAACAGCTGTGTCGTCATTACAGCCCGTGCAGCTTCTCTTCGCGAACTGCGCTGCTGACTCAGGCGGCTGATCTCGAATCGCTCTCACGGTACGTTAAAGCCACAGTCACGTGCCTTCAGCACCAGCTCATGTCGGACAAAATTACTAATCGGCATGCACTGCTTTAACTCAGCCGCCAATCGGTCTGCGCAGCAGCCGCATGAAGTCGAAGACACCTCTATAGACCCCTTCAAGGTTTGTAAACATTAAATGACTATCGGGTGCGTGCGCAGCATGGGGTCAAACTGTTCATACCATCCAGGCTTTATAATTTAATCTAACAGGGCTGAAAAATGATGACTTGCCTCAACTGAAGTGAGCACTACAAACCCAAGCCTCTTTGATATTTGCATTGTCCCAGTCTGCACGTTAATTGCTTGCAGCCGCAGATACCGAATAATACGCAACTCAATCTGCTGTAATGGCTTTTCTGACCCCGACATGCGCAGTGGGAACCGCCTGTGACGTGAACCGTGAAGGGGTCTATACTTCACTACATATGCGTTTCAGTGGGTGGGGCTAAGAAAAAACAATGATGTACAAGTGGGAGTTGATCATCGGCAGGGGTGGTCTTTCATCACACTATGACATCATACTGAGATAAAACTTGACATGAAGCATTTTTGGCAGCTTGATTTCAATAAAAGCTGTTTGTGGAATAATAAGGAGGTTTTATTCACTAACGAATGTGAAAAAATGCAAACAAGCGATTACAGCGTTTGCATCTCTCTACTCCATGTTCAATTCAGTGGGTGTGGCTAAGAAAACCATGATGTAGGGGTGCAGGGGTGGTCTTTCATCACACTATGACATCATAATGAGATAAAATTTGACATGAAGCGTTTTGGCAGCTTAATTTCAATTAAAGCTGCTTTTAGACTAATGGGGAAGTTTTGCGTTTTGAATTATACAGGATGTTTTTACAGTACAAAGACCTATATGTCAAATGATCAGGAACATTTTGATATCTCAATTTTAAAAGCATTTCATCTCAGTTTAAGAATTTAGATTACTGTGACAAGGATAATATGGGTTTTCAAATGTTTTTTATCTTCTAAAATTGGCTTGTAAGATCAATCCAACAGATTGGTTTATCAACATGATACATTTAAAAACTCTGTGATTTTAAGTCAAATTTAAAGTGGCAACATTCATTCACCTGGTACTGTAGATGAAAACCTAAAGTGCTGAATGAACATCATGTGCACCATATCCTTGAAGTAAATTGTTAATTTGTTTTATTTGCGCTGTATATATGCACTTCTTAAACAGGGACCACCTATCAGCATTGTGTAAGTAAGCTAAAAAATCAGCAACTTATTCCAAAAGAGTTGCACATTGTTTGGGAAATTTCAAAATCTATGTGTGAATGTAAGCTCACCCACATGGTTCTGCCAGCCTGGGCTACACATCATTACTCATTTTTAGGTGAGTATACACTAGATCTTTAGAAATATTGGTGGGCGTTACGGCATATGCTTTGTTTGTGCCCTCGACACATACAAGCATTCGCTCCAACAGGACTGACTCCTGCATTATAAAACAACATGCAGGGACATTTTTTGGGTTGCAGTGAGATGCATGTGCTATTATGTTTTATGGCATCATGTTGGCAGGGTTCCCTCTCCTCGTAACGGTAGAAACAGGGCAAAAACTCGAATTAAAATAAGAAAAAGGGCCACAGTGTTCTCAGTGCAAATGCAGGGGAAGATGTTTAAGAACATAGTCATTTACTATTAATTCCTAAATACTTTTCCTCCTAAATAAAAATATGTATGCATCTTCAAACAAACTTTTATCTGTGATAACAAACGAAACAAAAGCCACAGAAATATCTCATGTAGACCAAATTTAATGGCAAACATCAGGACAAGCCGTAGTCCCGCTGAGAGCAAAAACACTTTTGTTTTGCTCTTTACTCTGTTTTCTGTAAATCATCCAAAGCCCAGTTGAACTAAAACAATAAAATCATGCATTATTATGCCTGAAAGGCCTGGCATTTGACTAAAACTCAGTCATACAAAGTAATTGATGCAGTTTGTGTGTGGAGAGATATGTCTAATTTTACAAGCATAAAGCTCTCTCTGTCTGTAGTCAACAAGTCAATAATGCTTTGTTTAAATAGGAGAAACAATTTACTTCTTGAATGGTTATGCTAGAAGCAAAGCAATTATTAGCAACTTCCCGTAGGTCCATTTTAATTTCATTCGGGTCATAGTTTCAAAATGAATTTTAGCAGCGATCTGACCAACTGTGACGTTTATTAAAGAAAACCATTTGTGTGTGAAAGTGTGCCCGAAGGAGACCAACAGCCAATCGTTTCCAATGGCTATGAGTTCATTCACTGTGTTTATACCTACTGGTGCAATAGCACACTGTTTTCAAATGTTTTAAGTCGTGTGTGCCCCACAGAGCCATCAAGCAATGCTTCATTGACACCATAGTATTCATATAAATTAACGTCTGTTATAACAACGATTCACTATTAAACTACAGCCAGTAATGTACTCACCAGTTTGTTTGGACAAGTCTGGCAACAACAAATGTGTTATGGGTTTAAATAATGCACACCCAAGGTGTGGCATGACGCAAAGCAAGTGCCATTATACTGCGGGTGTGCATTATTTTTAAATAATTAAAAAAACAGTCAATAGACCCCTTCAATGTTTGTAAACATTGAATGACTATCGGGTGTGCGCGCAGCATGGGGTCTAACTGTTCATACCATCCAGGCTTTCTAGTTTAATCTAACAGGGCTGAAAAATGATGACTTACCTGAAAACCTCTTTGATCTTAGCATTGTCCCAATCTGCACGTTTAATTGCTTGCAGCAATGTTGTATTTTTTGTTTTTGAGATTCTGCAGGAATCCCGAAAAACTTAACGGCAGACCTGATGCGATTTTCACAGCCCACGACGCAAGTAGGCATTTTTGACGATACCGAATAATACGCAACTCAATCTGCTGTAATGACCTTTCTGACCCCGACATGCGCAGTTGGAACCGCCTGTGACGTGAACTGTGAAGGGGTCTATTATAACCACGGTTACCACAGACATTGCAGGTCAGGTGTGGGTTTATTGAAAAATAATGAATACCCATGAAACATTTCTCAACCAATTAGAATAAAGCATTCAAGGGCCCCGTGGTATAAATAATAATAATATCAAGTTAATTTTAAAATATTTTGAAGAAATTTAGTTTTTCAGTACATGCAACTTCATGTTTCAAACAGAAATGGTGATAAACAGATTGCACCTCTAACTTTAAAGCATCCATAACACACGCTGTTTCTGCATATCTGATGTTAATCTGGAGTACCTATAGAGTAGTATTACATCCTTTATATCTCCGAAGAGTCTTTAGTTTAATCAGATTAATAAAAGACAGATCAGCTAGGAGTAACTAGCTGCAGGAGGAGCGAATCATGAGTCAACACTTTATATAACCACTGTTAGGGGGGGGGGGGGGTGCAGAGTAATAAAAAAATTGTAAATAAATTAAACTATTGTTAACTAAAGTGCTGCGTGAGTGTGACGCTCTTCACCAGCGGCATGACTTTGACACAAAATGTAACAATGGACCGAAAGAAGCATTTGTCAGGTGCCCAAAAACGAAACTAAAAAAGTAAGGATGAAGAGGTAAAAAATGGAAAAACTCTTTTACAAAATGTGTCTTTCTGAAAAATAAGCCAAATATTGGTGATGACTGCGGGAACACGCAGGAAAAGAACATACACTCACCGGCCACTTTATTAGGTACACCTGTCCAACTGCGCGTTAATGCAAATTTCTAATCAGCCAATTACATGGCAGCAACTCAATGCATTTAGGCATGTAGACATGGTCAAGACGATCTGCTGCAGTTCAAACCGAGTGTCATAATGGGGAAGAAAGGTGATTTAAGTGTTGGTGCCAGATGGGCTGGTCTGAGTATTTCAAAAACTGATGATCTACTGGGATTTTCACACACAACCATCTCTAAAGGCAACAGTAACTCAAATAACCACTCGTTACAAACGAGATATACAGAAAAGCATCTCTGAACGCACAACACGGGAACCTTGAGGCGGATGGGCTATAGCAGCAGAAGACCACACCGGGTGCCACTCCTGACAGCTAAGAACAGGAAACTAAGGCCACAATTCACACAGACTCACAAAAATTGGATAATAGAAGATTGGAAAACGTTCCCTGGTCTGATGAGTCTTGATTTCTGCTGCGACATTCAGATGGAAGAGTCAGAATTTGGCGTAAACAACATGAAAGCATGGATCCATCCTGACTTGCAGCAACAGTTTAGGCAGGTGGTGGGGGGATATTTTCTTGGCACACTTTGGGCCCCTTAGTACCAATTGAGCATTGTGTATTGTTTCTGACCATGTTCATCCCTTTATGACCAAAGTGTACCCATCCTCTGATGGCTGCTTCCAGCAGGATAACGCGCCATATCATAAAGTGCAAATCATCCCAGACTTGTCTTGAATATGACAATGAGTTCACTGTACTCAAATGGTCACCAGATCTGAACCCATTGGAGCATCTTTGAGATTTGGTGGAACGGGAGCTTCGTGCCCTGGATGTGCAGCCGACAAATCTGCAGCAACTGCGTAATGTTATCATGTCAATATGGATCAAAATCTCTGAGGAATGTTTCCAGTACCTTGTTGAATCTGTGCCACGAAGGATTAAGGCAGTTCTGAAGGCAAAAGGGGGTCCAACCCGGTACTAGTAAGGTGTACCGGGTGAGTGTATATGACAATGGCGATCGTCTCAGTAAGGATGTAAGCACTGTGGGAGGGCAGCAGATTAGCGACGAACAACTGACAATCTGCATGGAAGAAACGGCACAGAACAGCATTCAAGACATTAAAAGAACCAGCGGAGTAGATCTCAAAAGAACAGGACCACAGGTTAGCGAGAGGGAGGCCAAACATTCCGGCTGCCGCCTGTGAGAATAAAGCAGGACAGTCCATTAGCAGCCCGTACACGCCCACCACCAGTGCCCCCAATGACGATGACAGCGAAAAACGGCAATGTGAAGAAGCAGAGATCTTAAGTGTTCATGTGTTGCTCAATCATGACGCAGATCCCTCAACCTGGCCTTGCCAGAGTAAAGTGACTGATTCTTTTCGTATAACGCTATCCAAGAATGGTCCTACAAAAGTACCTGACGGGCCGTTCCCAAGATCGCAGTTAAATAACAGATGTTTTTCAAAAGCTTACTGCTTTAGACGATTAGCAAATGGTGAACGAGTAGAACAGGACTGGATGATGTTTTCCCACAAAACAAACAAAGTTTACTAGTTTGCGTGCAAAGTATTCGGTGGAGAACATGTATCGACAGTCAGCTACAAACTGCGATTAAAGAAGAAAAGTCGAGATGGAAGCAAGTGCTGACCAGGGTGATGGATTGCATTTTGTTTCTTGCAGAGAGGAACTTGCCTTTACGAGGTAAAAATGGAATCATTGGAAATCCGAGAAACGGAAACTTCCTTGGATTAATTGAACTTTTTGCCCGCTATGATACTGCCATGGCACAACATTTACAAAAAATAATGACAGAGAAAAAATGTACTTCATATTTAAGTTGGTGTACACAAAATGTATTCCTAAAATCCATTGCAGACAGGCAAAATCAATAAGCAAGTAAAAGACGCAAAATACAATGCTGTCGAGTTCGATTGCACGCCCGACATGTCCAAGCAAGAACAAGCCTCAATCATAATTTGATACGTTGACACTGATGAAAACAAAGTGGCTAAGATAGAAGAATCATTTGTGGGCTTTATCACAGTTAATGACACAACAGGACAAGGGCTTACGAAGACTTTATTGCCACACTGGAAAACTTAGGGCTTGACCTTTTGAATTGTCGTGGTCAAAGATATGATAATGGATCAAATATGCAAGGGATTCATCGAGAGGTACAGCCTTTGAGTCAAGAAAAGAATCCAAATGCATTGTTTATGCCATGTGCAAGTCACAGTCTCAATTTGCTATTGTGCGATGCTGCCTCTTCCAATAGAGCATGTTTGAATTTTTTCAGAACTGTCCAAAGATTGTACACTATATTTGCATCATCGTTAAATCGCTGGGACATTCTGAAACGGTTCGTTGACATAACATTGAAACCCCTTAGCGATATGAGATGGGAGGCAAAACTGGACTCGTTAAAGCTCTGAGGTATCAGCTTGGTGGCGTACTTGACGCTTTGGAAAGCCTGAAGCAAGAGTGTAAAGATGGCAAAATTTCTTCAGAGGCACATGCACTGTCTAATGAAATACAGACTATTGAGTTTATGACTTGTCTTATTATTTGGAATGACATGCTGACAGAAATCACATGCCCCAGCAACGCCTTGCAGTCTGCTGAGATTTCGCTAGATACAGCTGTTTTGTTGATTGACAAACTGAAAGTTCATCTCCCAGTACAGAGAGGATGGGTTTTAAAAGGCTGGGTCCGTTGCTCGTCTTTTAGCGACAGAGTTTGATTCTTCCACAGAGTTCATACAGAAACGCGACAGAAAGCGCAAATCATTTCATGATGAATTACGCACTGATAAACCAAATGACCAAGACATGGCGTCCAACTCAATTTCAAACAAACAGTGTTTTATGTAATCGTTGACACTATAAGCAGTGAATTTAACAGCAGATTTGATCATCTTGCCCTTATTTCAGATAAATTTCGTTTTATTCTGTGAATGAAATGCCAAACGATGCATTAGAGGAATCGGCAAGGTGCTATGCAGCAACATCGCGGGATGTTTTGAAAGACTTAATTCAAGAATTCTGCAGTGCAAGTGGTCTTCGGTTTGACTGCAAAACCGCACTTGAAAAACTAAACTTTATACTCAAGAGAAACCTTGAATCTGTATCCCCAAAGTTGGTTGTTGCATTGAGAGTGTTTCTTACTTTGCCGGTCACTGCCTCTGCAGAAAGATCATTCAGTAAAATAAAACTCATTAAAAATTATTTAATCAAAGTAGCACTGTCTACATAGCCTGGGTGCCAGCCGATCTTAGCCCCGCCCACAACATTTTAAAAGACGGGAAGATCAGTCTGGGGTTTCTCCTTTGAGGAGCTTCTATGCTAGACCCAAAGCTGGTCAAACCAATCAATTTGTCAGGGGGGGCTTTATACGATGATGGACAGATGATCAACCGTAACGTAATCAACCACATTAACAAAGAGCGCGTGTGTTGAATCTGTTTACAACGAAGTGGCTGCTGCTGTAGAATTCAGATGTGTGGACTGGATTCTGACATTGAGTCTGTTCTAAAAGATATCGACAGAGCATTGATTTTAAAAGAGGAACAGGGAAACACGAGCAAGGCATTTGTTGATCGGAAAGATGTTTTTGCCCTCCTTTCTATGGGATTCGGCAAAAGTTGGTCGCACTTATGGAGGACAAAGTTAAAGAAGCAACTGAAATGGGTATCACGGCGATGCAACTCGGCGTGCACAACGAGATGGATATAATTAGCGGTCATTGCCAGCTTCTTTCCGGAACCCCGGAATAGTGGCTGCTGAATAAGTGGAGGGACATGCTACGTAATGGGTATCGTCGTAGATGAAGTTCAACTAATGTACAAATGGTAAGAGATAGTCTTACTGTATGACTTAATGTTGTGATATAAATGAAATGTTGTAAACATAGTAGGTGTTGATGTACGTTCGGTAACTCAGACTATAATCACAATGTTAGTGTCATTGTAGCGAAATAACTAGCAGTTCGGTCAGGCTGCAAAAGACGTCATTTCAACATACGTCACACACGTCGTTGCTCTGATTGGTCATAGGTCTATCCAATTGAGGGCAGAGGCATTTTTCGGTTGAGACACGCCTCTTAATCATAACCCAATGGAGCGGTATCAGACTCAAATTCTTACTAGCATTGAATATGACAATGTCAGGCTACTGTCTACACCCTTTGATAAAATTTTAGAGAAATGGGCAAGCATGAAATCAAGATGTGCCCGAATTTTTAATGAGTGTTACAGCCTACAGTACCTTTTAATATTTCTGAAAGGTTTTCTCTTTGGCCTTTTTAAATGTATAAGGCTATCTTGTATATTGTTCTTTTTGATAAGCTATTTCCAAGTGTAAGACTTATAAAACTGCTACAAGTTATTCTGTTCTGTATAAGCTTGCAGTGTTGTTGTCTTTTACGTTTTATATTTCTTTATTGCTACCGCCCAAATTAAATGTACTAATGTTTTACTGAAAATAGGTAGGAAAATATATTTCTCTAACGATGAGTGTTAAAAAAAAACGGTGAAAAAAGAAAATCTATTATTTTTACACTGTTGTTATGCACGTGTTTATGTGTTCTCTAATGCAGTGGTTCTTGACAAAAATTATGACAAAAAACTGTTCTAAAATTTAACGTTTTAATTAAACAAAACATATTAAGTTATACAAAGTAGTGCTGTTGGTTAGTAGCCTTATTTTTTAGGTTTAATTACACAGAATTCATGATAAATTAATGTATTTTATTAAATGTCATAAAACTGGGGCCCCCCTGGCACCATCTCGCGGACCACCTGGGGACCCCAGTTTGAGAACCACTGCTCTAATGGTATGTTTTCTGAAAATATAGGATGAAAAATTGTATTTATTTTTTGACTTTGAGAGAGTTCTAAATAAAAAGATGGTGAATTTTTGTCTAAAGACTGCATAAGTTATAGGGGTGGCACGGTTCATGAAAAAAATCCAAACTGTTCGATTCGCTTGTCTCGGTTCGGAGCGTGTGTGCGTCGCACGGTTCGACGGTTCATGGCATGCACAATGTATGTAGCCTCGTGCCCTGTATGTGACCTCAGATAGACCTCGAATCGCGCGAAAGAAGAGGTGACTGGTGTGAAGAGTGAGTGCTGCAGGTCAAGTTACGTGTAGAAATGGCAAGTGTGAAGGAAGTCTGCCCGGAGTTGGAGGATGCGCCAGCGTAGTATAAGTTTGTTGTGTGGAAACATTTTTTATTTCATTTTACCTATGATTACAGTGGAAATAAAACAATAGATAGAACTGCAGTCTATGCATTGTGTTCGAACATCAACACGCGACCGTCTTCTCTCCGCCCATTTATCTAATCTGAGGCACTGAACACAATTGTTTTACGTCTTTTCTGACTTCTGCCGGGCGGGAACATACGATGAACAGCGCTATTTTAAGCCCTTCATTGATAAAATTGCTAAAACGAAAGCGGCTGATTTCCGCGTAGTTTCATTTTGCTAGCGTGTGAAAGTTACGCGATCTTATTTCATAATTTGCCCCTCAAAGTAATCAGCACAGAAGTGGTCAAAAGTGGACCACTCGTCCACATATACTTTCTGCAGTATTTAAGCAGCCTCTCAGTGATAAAACTTAGAGCTACACTGAAGTTGGCAGTTTGATAAATGCAAGTTATCTTTGTGTGCTACAAATGCACATAAGTTCATGTAGATGGCAATACACAGTCTATATTTTTGCCAAATAAATGAAAAGCATGTTGAAATCATCAATGTCTTCCCTCTTGCTGTATCAAAATCTCGCCTGGCTTTCCTCAGAGATGGTCCCAATAATGTGCTTAAAGTCAAATTCAGTTTGTGCATGATTACATGATATAACTTTTTAATACTGTATCCTAAAATATGGATAATTAATACATTAATAAGATAATACATGTCTGAAGTGTTAAAAAATAAAAGAAAAAATAACAACAAGAACCGTACTGAACCGAGAAGCGTGACCATAAAACCGTGATACGAACCGAACCGATGGTTTTGTGAACCGTGCCACCCCTAATAAGTTAATAAAGCAATAAGCCCCAAGAAGCAGTGGGTTACCAGTGCATTTTATAACAGCTAAGGGGCGTTGTTAGGCATGATGCGAAGCGGAGTTATAAAACGCACTGTAACCCCACTGCTTTGCTGGGTTTATTGCGTTTATAAAATGGTTATTTCATATGCATAGCAGGGTTTCACAAAATTAAACACAAATAAGTACTCTTCCGCCAAACAAAGTAGTTCCTCAGAATCAAGTGTGGCTGCAACAGAGCGCAATTCTCAAGCAACACAGACGCAGCAAAGACACAATAAAAAAATTATTAAAGACTGTTGTGTTTATTTTCATAAATCAGTACTAAGCAACAGTGGCGCAGTGATACTTGTAATGCGGTCTGAACGGTGGGTTTACCGGAGTATTTTATCACGGCTTAGAACGTGTTTCAACCAATCAGAACGAAGAACCAGAACGAGCCGTTTTATAAAATGTGTTTTGAAGATCGTTGTGGTATTTAGTCGGTTGATGTGTTACATTTCTCTGCTTTTATACAGCTGTCTTTTTGAAAATGTTTTATTAAAAAATGAAAAAAAAAGTGAGTGATATTTGTATGTGTGCATTATCATTTATATTGTAACATATTAGCAAATTAAAAAATTTGTATTTTTAAAGAAAAGTACCCATATTTGAGAGTATATAATCAAAGAAAAAAAATTCCCCGTTTTGTTTGTTTATGTGTTTGTTTATTGTTTGTTTGAAAGCAGAAGGTCTGTTCTTCATTTGATATATTTGTATGTTTATATATTTTTAGAATAAATTTTCCTGGAATGCATTTTGTGAAACATTTGTGAAAATCACAAAAAATGCTGGCTGCCAACTTTACAAAAAAGGCTGGTGGGGAATGAGTTAACTTCTGAACAAAGATGTTCTCCCTGTTTTATCAGGTAAAAGGGAAACAGTTTTATATATAGGCAGCTACTTTTTCAAGCAATATTGCATTAAGTAAGCAAAATCTACTTAATTGCCCTCCTGTGGTACTGCAGTTGCACCCATCCCTGCCTGATCTGACCAATCGCACGTCTTGGGGAAAACCATCATAAGTTTAGCTCGATTAATATGGCATCTGTGCCGTTGCTATTACTGGCACAATTATAGGTGTATAATCGTTCTGCGATGAGCAGGCAGTGAGGGACTGTGGTGAAGCTGGCACAGCTTCAAGACAAGATAACTGGCACCACTGTGCCTTATTCGAATGCCGCTCGCTTTAAATGCAGGTCAGGGGAAAAAGCAGAGGGGCTTCCCATAAACAGAGCTCTGTTGATTTCGCTCCCTGCCTGACCTTTGGAAAAAGCATTTCCGAGAATTAATTGAATCAAGCCTGAAGACTTTGCATCGCCAAATCCCAAGCTCCCTGTGTACAGCGCAATGCTCTGCCCTTAAATTATACGGACCTTTCTTTTAATTGAATTTCTGCAGAGGCTTTCATTGACTTCCATAGTTTTATGGAGATCAACTTATTTTAAAATCATTTGGTCTAGGCAAAACTGACCTTTACACCTCATGGTGTACAAACAAGCAGATTGATGAGAAGCTTTGCATATACACAGCAGTTATTCCCTTCTAGTAATGATGTTAAACATGACTTATATATATTTTCTGCTCTAATAATAAATTTAACTGAGAAACTAATACGTCTACTTATTAGTGGTCTTTGATCTCTCTTTGTGCTCAACCGAGAGCTACAAAAGCAGCACATTTTGCCATTAGAGGCGATTTTGCATGTAGTTTAAAGGATCTGCGGTAGGGAGAGGTTAAACGTAAGGTCGAGAGTGAAAATGCTGACTAACAATCCCCTGCATTGTTGCATTTACTTACAGTGAACACATCCGCAGTTTCTACTCGATATATAGAGCTGGGGGCGTGCAGACATCAAGTGGAAAAGCTGTCACACCCGGTTATGATTTATGGGACCCTTAAGGTCTTTATGTCACATCTAGAGTTTAGTAAATGTAGGCCAATGTCTCAGTCTTTAGAAGATGTATTCCCAAGGTCACAACACATTTCTTTAGCAAACAACTAACAAGTTTCTACAGAATATTTCAAGAAGCTTAATCAGTGTGGACCGCCTGTTTACATTGTAAATGTCTTTGCCATAAATGATGAGATAGTTTCGATGAAACATACACTATATAGGACTGTGTATACATATTCCTGCTTCCTGAACATTGTTTGGGTCTGAAAAAAATAATTATCATGATGGCCAAATCTTACGATCTCCTGAATGACTAACAAGACTTTTGATCTCAGGCGGCATTACTCAGATGTTTGGCTCAGTCATCGGCCCACAGTCTCATGGATCATAGCCACTCCAAGCCTCTCGGAGCAGCAGATTTGTAGTCTCCCATGATTCATCGTGACAGTATGGGAGGTAGGGAAATGAATGTTTACTTTGTTTTTCAACTCTCTGCATAGTTCTCGGTTTAAAATCTGTCGTCTTTGCTCGTGGGAACAGAACTGAAGTTTTTGAGCAACTCACCTGTGAAGTAAATGTCATGCATCTAATCGAGAGAGAAAGCTTGAAAAATTATGTGTCTAATCTTACCAGAAATAAAACGTGCAGAGACACAAGCCACTGCTCTGGTCGCTGTGATGTAATAGACTTTAAGCATGGTCACTTGCACTAAAGAACATCAGGTGCTGAGCGGGAAGCCACTGATCTTTACCTGGAGCTGTCCAAATGTTTGATTGATGAGTTTTTATACTCGCTGCTTAAAGGAGACATATTATGCTGGTTTTTGTAAGATTTTATATGAGTCTCAGGTGTGCTTAGATCCTAGGTGTGTACCTTTAAATGCAAATGAGCTACAGCTCCTCACTTCCTTTCTTTAGTTAAAATAGATCTGATTTCTGTGAATACAGTCTGAATAGTATCTTTAGTCGCATTAGTGCTACAATGTGCTAACAACACATTTTTTAAAATGCGAAACTACTGCCCAGATTAGCTTTACCTTCATGCTACAGTAGCTTGTGCTGTCTCGAGTAAACCTGTTAATCCTTATATCTTTTATATTGACTATAGGATCATGTCAGACGTTACAATCAATGAGTGAAATCAAACTTTGATGCTCATAATCTCACAGTGTCACAAATGTTATAACATGTCTACTTTAAAGCTAAGGATTGTCTTCGTCAGGGGCGATTCTAGGATTTTCATTTTAGGGGGGCTAAGCCCCCAGTAAGGGTATTAATTAAAAAAATATTATTTAACTATTAGGTTGTATTCTTTCTACTTTCTACTAACCTTATTGCAATCCACTATTCCATTGTATTCCCTGTGTGTCATATATAGGACTAGAACATTTTCATTTGGGAATGGAGATTTTTTTACAATGAAGACTTCCTGATTCATTATTCACTGTGCAAATACACATACACATTTCCAGTACAAACACATAATTTTACTGTTTGCATTTCTATGCTCACATAGAAACCTTAGCCAAGGATTTTTTTGACAAAATAAACTTTTAACCAGAAAATAAGATAAATGTGTGTGTTAACATAAATGTAAACATAAACCGGATTTGCTAATCTTATAGGTCAATATTATTAGTTGATAGCCACTGTGTTAATCTGGGAATTATACAGATCTAAAATATAGAAAAGGGGAATGACCAACAAGTGATCTACCTACTGAGTTGTCAAGATGCAGTATGATTTGGTTTTCAGGACAGGGTTTAGATTAAGCCAGGAAAAGGCCTTAGTTATATTAGGATGTTTATGTAGTTTTTACAAGCATACCTTACAAAAATATTACAGGTGTGCATCTTGAAACAAAACATTGTGACTGATGTATTTTAAGATATGTTAGTGCAAGCTACTTTTAGTTAAGAACTAAAACTCAAACAGGCATTTTAGTCTTGAACTAGACTTAAGCCCTGTTTGGGAAACAGCCCCTATCTATACTGTAGGTCAGGGGTCTCCAACCTTTTTATAAGCAAGGGCTACCACAATGGATAAAACTATCTGGATGGGTACTTACTACTTTCTGATATAGTTTAATCAAAACTTTTTTCTTTTACTTGTTTTATTTTCTTTTACTTGTTGATACGTTTTAGTATTGTTTAAAATGTTAAGATAGGTAAACCAAGCCATACTAATATTAAAAATACCACATTGAACCCTCAAAAACTTACTAGGAATACACAATGACAAAGACATATACACAGGTGTCTTACACTTTTTAAAAGGAAGGAGTTCAAATGTTGAAATATTAATATTTTAAATGAAATGAAACAAACATATTAATTAAGCTATAGCCTACTTTACTTATATTGTTAGATTTTTAAAAAGTTATTTTTACTGCAAATAAAAGGTGAAATGCCCATTAAAAGCTCGATTTGCACGTTTGATCCAGTTTTTCCACACACAAAAAAACTAGTTTTAAAAAGGATACACTTCACAATAACCTGGTATTTCGCTGCATGAAATGATCTGCCTGATGCGTTCAGTACAACAACTGTAAAGCAATGCATCACGCCAGCACCTGACTTAAAACCCTGTAACGTTAATAAGCAATATAGATGCATGCTTTTACTGGTAACTTGACTGACCTGCTCCCTTCTTGGCGAATATTTCTGTGATTGATTTTGCAGCATCTCGCTGCGTCTGTCTCTCTCTCTGCGTCTCCTTTGCGCTGCATATTTGTTAGATAAAGCCAAAAAGCAGTGGGTTGCCGCCGTTTGGCCATGTGGTGGCATTTTCTCACCGCGATTGACTGACTCGTAGATTTTAAGAGGTCCGTCATTCATTCATATCATCATTATTTCACATGTCAACCTGAGCAGACTGCACGGCAGGTTAGAACAGCCGGCAGGTCAAGATGGCCAGTCCGCCCTGTACTACTGATGTTCGCTCTGTTCGGCCCCCCTGCGGATTGAAAAACGCGCTAAATCCATGCTGACTCAGATCAGGGGAGGAGCCGAAACTTGACGCAGCATGCCGCCTTTTCTAAAGAGTTTTTATAGGGGACTGAAGCGATCACAAATTAATGAATCAAATATTTTTTTAGGGGGGCTGGACAGTATTTTAGGGGGGCTGAAGCCCCCCTAAAATGAGCCTAGTGACGCCCCTGGTCTTCGTGTAGTTTATTCATTCTAGTCCAGATTTCAAGTATAAACCAGTAGCTATAGAAGAAGACAAATGTCAATGACCTCAGATTCTGTATTGCTGACAACTCCAGTCTGGTCATGGCTGTAGCCAGGGTTTGAAAATTAGTGAGGTCCAGGGGTGTTTAGAGTTTGCTATACCATTAGGAAAAAGTGCAATTAAACATACTTTAAAGGAACACCATGGAACTTTTTGGCCACTAGGGGGTGCTAGACATGTATTTTTCATGCCTAGCGCCCCTAGAGGCCAGAAGCGCCGCAGCACTGTCGCAAAGGAAAGGAACTGGCCAACCTTAAAATTAAACTAAAAACTAAACATTTAAAACACTAAACGATCAACATTTTGAGACAACAGGGAGAAACGCAGTCATGTTACAACTTTCTGATGAAGAACTCGTCGTGGCAGAAGCCATTTCCCAATCTGAAGGTTGCAGCCCCCGGATGTCGTATTTCTAAGCTGCATACGTCATCAAGTCTTATTTCAGAATATTAACAATTATAAAGTTGACTATTATACTTAGTTAATCGTAAATTGTTGCAGTATGCTTATGACTTGCAAATGTAATGCTCAGTTTACCTTAATAAACCAGGCTTCATGACGTATTCAGCCTCCATATTTGACCTCTGGAGGCTGCAGCCTTCCAATTGAAAAACGACCAGAAGTATTTCCTTTTTCGAAACAAATATTGTTGCATCGTCTCTCTCTCCCTCGCCACCAGGATTTTCCGCAATGGCGCTCGTTTTTCCTCTCTTTTGTGTGAAAATTGTCGCTCCAAATCCAAGTAAACCGAAGTGTTTATGTCTGCCGCTTTGTAATACGTCACGCGAGTGACAGCGGAACGCAGCAAATGAGGAAGAGAGAAGAGAGAAACGCTCGGATCTGATTGGTGAATGAATAGGGTTTGGTTTTACACTGTGTGAGTTTGAGCAAGTTTGACTGGTATAGCATCCTGGATTGTAATGTAAATACCATAGACACAGTAAAAGAAAGGTAAATACGTGAATACAGGGAACTATATGCAAGATAATTGCCGTCATTTATAAAGAACATCGCATTTATGTATGAATCAAGATCGTGAGTTTATATAAAAAATTGCCTTAAAGGGGAATCAAACCCGGGTCGCCCGTGTCATAGGTCCATGACACTAACACGGTGCCACAGAATCACATAATGTAAGTTGCTCTCTACACTCCTTAAGTAGCCTCCAGCAAAATTCACGTTAAAGACAAATTGTGTGGAGGAAGTTTTGTAGTTTTTTTGTGCTCTGCTTACTACCAGAAACCCTAAGTTTTAAAATACGAGTAAAAGTGATACAGACCCCGTCAGGCTATGGTAGACGTGTCATTCAACCTATTTAAAGTCGATGTTCTATCACAAGGGTCTTGAAAATGTATTATGAAGGTTGAAAAATTACATGGTGTCGCTTTAAGTACACTTAGTAAATGTACTATTTTGTGCATTAATATTTTGTAGTTAATATACCAAAAATTAGTCCTTGGTACTTCTTAAGATAAACTTAAGAACATTCAACTGTACTATTTTTAGACACTATTTATTTCAATACACTAGAAATCTATTTATTATTTAGTATACTTAAGTAAAACTGTATCTTTTATTAGTATATTTGAAGTCCATAACTTTTACAAAAAAAATTCAAATGTAGTTTCAGTACATTAGGGGGTGGTTTCCCGGACAGGGCTTATCCTAGTCCGACTAAAATGCATGTTTGAGCTCCTTTAGTTTAAAAACACCTTGTCCTGTTTAATTTTAATATTTTGTTGACATTGTTGTTTTGTCTTAAGATGCACACCTTAAGATGCACACCTTTTTTGTAAGGTATGTTTGTAAAAACGTCTTAAATTACCTAATGTTAATGCCTAGTCCTGGATTAACCTAAACCCTGTCCGGGAAACCACACCTAAGTATACTTTATTTTACCTAGGATTTTATACACTCTGTTGTAACCTTTTTGCCATTTTACACTCTGTTTAAATGTTTTGAGGGTGGACATTGTTATATTATATTTATTAGATCACAAAGTGTTTATACTTTACTCTTGCTGTTGACTTAGGGTGGATCATTTATTTATTTTCATGCAACAATGCTTATTATAGCATTATATTAATCGTTTAATAAGCAATATTAGGCTAAACAAGAACTTTATTTAGTGCTATTATGAATGTTTTTAGCACTAAATGCTAAACTAAATGAAAAATCATAGCCTTCTTCATTCCCAATGTTTACATATTTGACATATTTCATTTAAACATTTATTTTCTACTGATTTTTAGTGTTGAAAGAGTTTCTTAAATACATAATCATAATGATTATTGCGTGTCAGCAATAACCTGCCCACGCTGAATGATGTGCCATTTGATTACTGTTGGTCACCATGTGTTGCCAGATATTAGTACGAAAACAAACAAAATAGGCAATAAAGAAAAAATAAGTTTAGACCTTGTCTTTCAGAAAGAGACGTCACTAACACTAACCTGAACATTATCACTTTATACATTTCCCAAAGTGTTACATTAATTGCTAAAACATTGGACACTGTGGTCCTGGAGTGCCAATGTCTTTAGACACTATACAGTTAACCAGGGGTAGGCAACATCGGTCCTGGAGTGCAGATTTTAGCTACAAATCTGATAAAATCTTCCCTACCTGTAGTTTTCAGGTGACTTTTTAGACTTTGATTAGTTGTAGGCCTACAGGTGTGCTTGATTAGGACTGGAGCTAAACTCTCCACATCGGCACTCCAGGACCGACGTTGCCTACTCCTGCAGTAAACTGTCTAAACTTAATTATATACACAGATGCCAATATGAGTGTTTTAAAAGTACCAATTAGTCATTCAGAGAACTTAAAATGTTATTTTTTTAATATAAAAAGCTGGCTACGGCTATGAGTCTGGGTCAGCCAACCAAAACCAGATTTAAATATCAATGGTGCAGTTACAGCATACACCAGCAGGGGCTAACAGAGCCATACTAACCAGACAAACCTTGATCTCTCAGCTTCAGCTATTAAACAGTCTCAGCCACAGCAGCTCCAGCATGTCGACATTCTTGTCAGGATCTGTAGTTATTGAAGTTGCCCTGTAGAGGAAGAGGTTGTGGACGGATCCAGCCGAGAGATGCATGATGCATTGCACTGCCATATCATCGAGAGATTGGCTTTCTGCTTGTGTTCCCTGCGACTGTCAGTATAGATGTGGTCTCTGTCTGTCTCACACTGTCAAGCTTTATACAGAGGGTTGAAAAAGTGTTAAGTTGGTAACAAATACACAGCTATGCATCAGAATGCTGTATTTTATTATGCAATTGACAAAGAAACTTGGTCCTGATTTGATCACAACTGCAAAGTGCTAAATACAAGTTCAAAATATTTTGTCATCTGACTACTGAAAAAGAGAGTGACCACATTGCATTTGTGGTGTAAACACTTATTTATGATGGAATAATGGAAATGCCCTTGCATATACAAAGCATCTTCAGTGACAGACAGATTTACTTTAAATAAAATAATTTGCTAACAAAGGTGACCTGTGCTGGCAAATTGAGTCGAAATGCGCAAAAAGCTACAGCCCAAAGAAAGTGTAAATGTCCATTTGGTCGAAATTTAGGTTTTCATAAAAATAAGTACATTAAGCCAGGACTTGCTTGAAGGTAAGTTATTAACGCTGCGCTGACGGACAGATCCAAAGCATGCAGAGATGCAGCATTTCCAAGAGCGCGTCTCCGATATATATATATATGAAGAGTTTGGTTCCAAAACGCAATAAATCCATTTTGACAAATTTTGGTAAAAACGTGTTTTCTATACCAAGAAAGTGACAAGATGAAAACAACTATTTTCTGTTACAAACTTTCACATAGCATCTTTAGGTTATAAAAACATAAAAAATTCAAATCCATAAGTTGATTTTCAAAGATTTATTATAAAAACGGATTATTTCTTCCACAAAATGCAATAAATCCATGACAAGTTTTATTCAAAATGCTATAAATCTATTGAATCAATAGCCTATATAAATGTGCATTCATCTTTGCCATGTTATATTCATTTAGTTGACTAGTTGTACACACTAATTAAAAATATAAACATTAATGTCATTAATCAAAACACTTACTTTGTCATATTAAGATCACTGTCATTGCGGTTACGTCGTCGCTTAACGTCTTTCAAAGAGATCAGCTGTAAATTGTTTTTGGTCCTGCTCGATTTTCGTTGACTTTGAGTAAAATTATGTAAAGTTTTTCATAAGATCCTCTGGGGTCAATGTGTTAGCATGAGAAGCTTGATGCTGTCGGGAGAACAAGCGGCCGCCTCCCGAGTGCCTCACAGGGAAATTATTAGATGTTGATGGCTTACGTTTCTTTCCCATCACAGAAAACCATCACAGGTTTATCAATGCAATTAAAGTATTATTTTGTTTTGTTTGTTGATCACGAAGTACAAAGTAGATGAGGAAAACTAGGACTCCGTGTACTCAGCCGCGCCCGCCATTGTTTGTTTACATTGCGTGAACGGTGGGCTGTAATATCAGAAATGGATTTATTGCGTTCTGTAAAAAAGGAGAACGCATTTATCGCATTTTGGGAAAAAAGGGAGAAAAGATGACAGAATAACACGGCGGATATTGGATTTTGCGTAAAATTAAGAATTTACTTTTAACTACTGACCTGATATAATACTGATTTTGGCAGTAACTCATTTTTTTCAAAAATGGCGTTTATCGCGTTTTGGAACCAAACTCTTCATATATATATATATATATATATATATAAGAATTACAGTTTTAACAAATATATATTTTGACAAGAATTCATGCTGATATAATCTGTTACATCTCAAGTGAATGTTTGGTTAACTCTTGGGAAAAATATCTGATGTGTAACATTATATTAGATTCTTGCATTACAGTAGATCTTAAAGCTGTCTGTCTTAATGTAAATCAAACAATATATGAAAGAAAAAAGTTCATACATATGAAGAGTTTGGTTCCAAAACGGGATAAACGGCATATTTAAAAAAAATAGTTACTGCCAAAATCAGTATTTCATCAGGTCAGTATTAAAAAGTAAATTGTTAATTTTACGCAAAATCCAATATCCAGTCCCTCCAGAAAAATGTGATTGTGCGATCGCGCGATATATTGCATAATCAGCCAAAGTCCGCATATTTATGCGGGGCTGCATTTTTTTCAAATAAGACGCACTTTTGCCGCATTAATTACATATTTCAGCGCACAAAATATGCGGGGCTTGCATGATTTCGTAATCTCCGCATTTTCGTAGCAAAAAGTCACATATATATTAGCAGAAAGTTGAAAAATGTTGCATTTACTTCCCAAAAGCTCAGCCGTGTCCACAATTTTCGCAAATTCCCGCAATTCCATCGCACAAATTGCATAAATATCCTGCATATTCCATCGCATTTTTTTTAAGAAAACGTGCCGGAAAATCGAGGATTTTTGCCCGCAACAATCACAAAAAAACTCCGCGTTTTTTTGGAAGGACTGAATATCCGCCGTGCTTTTCTAGCATCTTTCTTCCTTTTGTCCCAAAACGCGATAAACGCCAGTCTCCTCCTTTTCTGCAGAATGCAATAAATCCACTCAACAAATCACAGCGCACCATTCAGCGCACTGTAAACAACAATGGCGGCGCGTTGAGTACACACAGAATCCTAGTTTTCCTCATTTACTTTGTACTTCGGGATCAACAAACAAACAAAAACACAATAATACTTTGATGGCATTGATAAACCTGTGGTGGTTTTCTGTGACGGGGAAGAAACGTAAGCCATCAAAATCTATTAATTTACGTGAGAGGCACTCGGGAGACGAAAAAATGCCGGCTGTTGTTTGTTCTCATACTGCAGCATTAAGCTTCTGTCATGCTATCACATTGACCCCAGGGGATCTTATGAAAAACTTTCCATTATTATACTCAAAACCAACAAAAATCGAGCAGGACCAAAACATTTTACAGCTGATCACTGTCGAAAAAGTTCAGCGATGACGTTCCAAGTATGACAGCAGCAATGACAGTGTTCTTAATATGACAAAGTAAGTAAGTGTTTTGATTAATGCCACTAATGTTTTTGTTTATCAGTGTATACCACTGGTCAACTAAATGAATATAACATGGCAAAGATGAATGCACATTTATATATTGATTTAATAGATTTATAGCATTTTGAAAAAAAATATTTATTGCATTTTGTGAAAAATAATAATCAGTTTTTATGATAAATCTTTGAAAATTAAATTATGGTTTGAGTCTTTTTATTATGTTATTATAACCTAAAGATGCTATGTGAAAGTTTGTAACAGAAAATAGTGGTTTTCATCTTGTCACTTTCTTGGTATAGACGGTTTCATCATACGCACGTGCGCTAAAGCAATACACCTCTGGATCTGAACTTTACTTCCGGTTTCGTTTTTTTAATGATCTGACTAGTTGCTAAACTGACCTTTTGAACAAATGCCTCGTTGAAAATAACAAATGTTTTGGTTTCCTAGGTAATCTATGTGTTGTTTTTTCGCTTGTTATATAAATAAACTAAATTTAAAGAACTTTGTTGTTATTTATTCTTCGCGGAGTTTACCGGAAGTTACGTGCGGACCACGACAGCCGCTTGTTTATGTTGTTACTTCTGAAACCGTCTATAGAACATGTTTTTACCGAAATTAGTCCAAATGGATTTAATGCATTTTGGAACCAAATTCTTCATATATTTTTTCTATAGTATTGTTTTTGACTTTGTGTGTGCTAAAATATATACGTTTTACAAGTGATTTTAAGTTATGGATGTTGTCTTTTACTCGATTTTTGTCAAAATTGACTTGCTGACTATCAAACTTCAAACAGGTGTGCTCTGTCATTTTTTGTCAAACATCATTTGAAGTTTTTAAATAGAGAATGTCAATGTACCAATGTTTGTTGAATCCCAGACATTTTTCCATTTTTGACATCCATCCTGCCGTCACTTCATCTCCCCTCCGCTCTCACCTTCTGATGAGTCTTCTAAAGATTCCTCCAATGAATCAGACTCCAGCTGGTCTACGTCTACCTGAGGCCACCTCCGTGTCAGCCTCAGAATCCTCGGAGGGAGACGAGGAGCCATCCTTGCTCTCGGAGTGAATGATTATTTATAGAGCCTTATGTGTGCAGTAATGCCTTGACATTTTCACTACTCCTGCTATACTGCTTATACTTAGCTGCAAAACAAAGATCGATTTTGTTTTGGTTCTGGCCTCTCATCGTTTTTATTACTGAATTAGTTCATAATGCAGAATGTGGCCTTCAAATCCCTCCGACACACTTTTTTAACACACACACCATTTTTCAACATCAAAGGTTGTGCATCTGTCAAAACTTGAAGGCTAGTATTTCAAAATAATATCTTGACAAAAAGATATGCATTATTTTATGTTAAGATACAGGGGGGGGGGTCAAATTTGTATTTATAATGGTTTTCAATTGGGCATTTTTTGTCCCTAGGATCAAATGTGTCAGTTTTTGCGTAGCTTAGCCATTTTAGGTTAATTTAAGAAACTGAATCCAGTGAGAGGTGCAGGATTAAAGGGTTAATGGGAAATTATTAAATCTAAACATCAGGTAAAAAATACTCATTTACAAGAAAACATGTCAGACGCACTTGGAGGGTTTTGCATCTGAACTCTTCAAATATAGATCATGTAAATCACAAACAGCTGCAGTTCATTCAGTGCAACTACTCCCCTTGACAACATGCAATTATGAGATGCATTTGAATAACGTTATTGCAGTTTACCCCTTGTGAGATCACTCAAAACTGTTGTCAATACAGGTATAAAACTGACAGTGAGCTTTGTCGCACAGAAAGAAGCATTCTTGATTTTCAAAACCTGCCTGCGGTTGTAATGGTTGGTGTATTTTTAAATCTCGGTTTTAATGAGCCTTCATTATGCATCCATTATATTCTCCAGCATAAGCAACCCTTCCTATTTGGCAGCACAGATGCTAAATAAATATTTTCATACACACATTGCAGTTGTGATGGGTCCTCCATCTGCAGAAACCTTGAATAAAACAAACCAAGTTTATTCTCAGTGGATGTTCAGACTAAGAACGGTCAAGTTGCAGCTCATAATTGGATGATTTTGAAGACTTTCTTTAAAAAAGTAATCAACACATGTTTGTTTTAAGACAATCAATATCAGTCCGGCCTCCATCTGGCTATACTCCACTGTGGTCTTCAACCCGCTCTGCTGAGGGATTAAATGTTTAACATACCTGCTTAAAACACTAGTAGAGTCAAACATCTGTGCGCTCCTTACTGGTCTGCACCGTAGTGAACGTTTATTCAGTTCAACAGGCTGTAACATACGGCAGTACGTACATCAATAATTACTTTCTTTCTGGGTTGGGAAAATAAGAGCTAAGAATAGCAGAGAAGTAATTAAGTTGTGGTCTTTAAGCTTTAATTGCTTCAGTGTTAAATTCTGAGAAGAACTGTTAAAGGGGTGATAAACCGGCCAACATTGAAGGTTTGATTGTGTGTATGAGGTGCACTGTAACGTGTTTATGTATCGTCAAATTTTATTTACCTTTATTCTACACCATTTCCATTCTTATAAAAACCAGGCAGTTGAATTCCTAGTTCTTTGAAGCCCCTCCCTCAATACACATTGGCCCTCATTTATCATTCTTGCGTAGAAATGGCCGTATATGTTGGCGTAAGATTATGCTTACACTCCTCTCACCGCCTGATTTATGAAACTGTGCGTACCGTTGATATTCAGGTGTACGCAATATCTGCCCTTCATAAATGCCGCGGCTGAAAACGATCGTCATTAGAATAACACGCCCATATAAATTCAACACTCCGCCTCCCCCACGCCCTCATTTTACCCCATTAACACACGAAAGACGGCAAAGAAGAAAAACCGGGAAAGTGGAAAGAAACAAAATTGTTTTATTTGGGAGTTTAAAGAGTGGAATTAAAAACACTTTAATAATTGCATGACAATTTGTAATATTTGTATTATTATTTTTGTTATTAATGCCGCTTATTGATATTTAGAAGAATAATTATTTATTATTATTATTATTTACTGTTGCCTACATCTACATTCTATGTCTGCTTAATGGTTCGGTTAAGTTTTTTTAAAATAATATTTTAAAATAATGTAGTAACTTTTGTAGTGTGTTTTTCTGTATTTACATACAGTTGTTTGTTAGCTATATTTTAGATCCAGTTTGATACGGAGCTCCGGATATAATTCAAATTAACAATTTGTCTCCACGACATCCACAAGTTTTACTACGCTAATTCATAATTTGAAGTAATAATAACTGTAATAATAATAACTGTAATAATAATAACTGTAATAATAATAACGAACAAACTGTTGAATATTTGGAACGAATTCTAAATTTATGGCCATACTTTAGACTAAATAAGAAAAAGAAGTGTCCATAATGTAGCATAAAAGATAATTAGTGGCCATGATTTTGTCCGCATGTCATCATGATCAGATTTACGGCTCTATTTAACACAAGCATTTTACCTTACCTGTTCATGTGTAGCTATTTATTTATCATCGAATGGTAGGCCTATGTAACTAGCTTACCTTTTGATGCATTATTACCATGTTTTCGTAGCACATCCTTGTGCTTTCTTGCAATATGTCGTTTCAGATTCCAGGATGAATATTTGCTAACTTTTACAGTCTCTCCGCACTCCCTTTCAATTTTTTCTTCCTGTCCAATCTTAACTTTGATTTTTACTTTACATTTATGTATAAGGCTTGAATTCCATAACTTATTGTTAGACGTTTTTACAGATTCTCGAACTAGCAAATTATTAAAGGGCGTTCTGGGTTGAGCGAGGGTGCTGAGCGTAATGAAGGAGTGGAGCAGAATTTTTGGAAAGGCGCTGATGGTAATATTACAGCACCGCTCAACGCTCCGCTCACATGCTCTGCCCTGAAACGTCAGGTAAAGCTCACAGTCTCGCAACTGAAGGAATACATATGCATACAAATCAAATGCTTTGGTAAAGTCAAACAAATTAAACATTGAAGTTCATGTTGCACAAAAAAAACACTTTAGTTTATAATTACTATGTTGTTGTTTTTTTACAGTGGGTCATAATCGTATACTATTTTAGTTTGTCAGTGCGTTTTGTTGTGTTAGGATTTTTTTTCAGTGCATTACCGCACTAACTCAAAACATGCGTACACCACCTCCTGAGCTGGCGTATAGGATTTGAGCGTGCGGTACGCCAACGCCCATATTGATAAATCTCAAAGTCACCGTGGTTTTGGGTGTACGCCAGGTATACGCTAGAAATTTGGTGTACGCACTTTTGATAAATGAGGGCCTTATGCTCAGTTTGTTTAGCCGGCCCAATGTGTTGCGATTTGCTAACCACCCACTCCACGTTGTTCAGAAACGTCACAACCCTTACTATTATGGGTAGTTGCGTGGTGTATTGTAAATGTGGCATCAGTGTAGCCATATCAATTTGAGCCCAGGAAATGTTAATGAATAGGATCAAACAGAACATGTGCAAGCACTGATTTTACAGGATGTTTCAGAATGGTATGTTTATTGTTTGTAGTTACAAACCATGGCTTTACTACAGTGGCCAAACAAAACACAGGACGGTTTTTAGTGTGCTTGTAGCCACAGGAGCATGTGAGTAAACACTACAAAAAGGTCTAATCAAAAAAATAATTTAAAGTGATCACACAAACAGCAATATTTAAAGTTCGCTAGTGGGTTTAAAAGAAGTTGGTGCATGTATGCATTTGTCAGATAAGTATGAATAAGCATTTAGCTAAGTGGCCAGCAAAGCCAAACAGCCTTGTTCCCGGCTAACAGAGAAAAGTTCTAAGAACGTTCCTTGAAAGTTGTGTTCCCAAAAATGTTCTGCCAACATAAAAAGTGTCCAGTTTTTTATGTTTTTGGTTTCTGGGTTGTCTGAATGTTCTGTAAAAATATTGCTGTAGAAAACATTCACTTATTAGGTTTAGATGTTGATGTTTTGTTTCATTTTAAGCCACCATTATGGTGATCAGTGTTTGATTTAGTTATTTTTTTCTTGCTAGTTTTTGCCTGGTTGGATTAACATCTAAATGCCCATGGCTTACCTAAGTGCCAGGTTCTGAAACATAGAGGACCTAGAAGCTAACAATTCAACACTGCTTCATTAAAAATCAACTTAAACAGTCAGGCCATCGAGTCCCGATCCACCAACAGCGAGTCATGTTTATTGTCACTAGTGTACACGTAGTAGGTTTTTCTTTACCCCAGTTCCCTATGCATTTTTACTCCCTGCACTCGAACCCAAATCGCTCTAGTGTTCAAATGCAGCACTTCAGCTCTCCAGAAAACAACAAAGATTGGTGGACAGAAAGCAAGTAATCACCGTGATAAACCATATATTGCAAAAAAAAGGTGATAGCGTAAATGGTTGAAGAGTTACCGTCAAATGAACAGCACTTGGTAGAATGTGTCAGCGCCAACACTCGCATTTTAATAGGGTTAAAGGAATAGTCTACTCATTTTCAATATTTAAATGTTATTACCTGTAATGGTTTTGTTCTGTGTTTTTCTTGTATTCTGTGTATTTTTGTATTTTGGACTTTTATTTTGACATCCTGTTCTGTTCTGGCTTTTATTTTGATATACATCATGCCATGCCACAGTTCACACTTCCTGTCTGTATATAAGTCACTTCCTGTACACCAGTTGCGGGCTGATTATTACATCGCCAAAGCTACTATCTAACTGCTTGGTATCTGAATCTGTTTATCTGTTACGTGTTTATCTGTATCTGTTCCTGTTTTTTGACCTGTGCCTGTTATCTGGATTTTGCCTGTACTGCCGCCTGCCCTGACACTTTGCCTGTATTTTGGATTACGTTTGTTGGATTAACCCTGTTTGGATTTGGTTGCTGGCCCTTTATGGGATTTTACTTAATAAACACCTTTTGCATATGGATTCACACTTTCTCCGCTTTCATTAAAGCACCCCGGTTACAGAATATTCAGCCTCAACCGGAATCCAGCAAAGGTTTGTAATCTCCCACCAGCACCATGAAACCTGTTTTTGCACTGCTTGCACTCCGTCAGAACCACCGGCCCATTGAGGATTTTGTAAGTGACTTTTTGGATATAAGTAATCAAGTACATTATGATGAGGACACTTTAAAACCAATTTTCTACAACGCATTGGATGAATGGTTGCGCTTATGTATGCCACGTGATATATCTGCCTGGTCCCTGGAGAGTTATATTGACTTTGCCCTGTTGTTGTGTGGCTCTCCCTTCACTGTGGGTGTTGTGGATAGCGAACCAGAGGCTATTCACAACACACCTAGCCATGTTCTGCCCGTTCTGCCCAAACCTGTTAAAATCATGCCTGATCACAAAATGGCCGCTACCATGCTTGCTCCTAAAATGGCCGCCACCCTGCCTGTTCCCAAAATGGCCGCCATCCTGCCTGTCTCTGCACCTGCACCTGTCTTCAAGAAAACCACCACCATCCTGCCTGTCCCGAAAACTGCCACCATCTTGCCTGTTTCTGCACCTGTTCTCAAGAGAGCTACCATCATTCCTGCACCTGTATTTCAGAGGGCCATCGTCACCACCACACCTGCACTTAGGAGAGCTATTATTCACCCTGCACCTGCCGTGAAGATGGCCGCCATGCCTGAATCTTCCCCTGAGGTATGTCTCCTGGATTATAGACTCTCAGAATTTGCCATAGCCCTGTGGTGCGTTTTGTCTGCCGTTTGCTCTGGTATTTCCCATGTTCCTCAAGACCCTGAACCTGAACCCCTGGACTCATTTGATCTGCCTGATTCATCCGACTCATCCGATTCATCTGAGCTGCCCGACTCATCTGAGCTGCCCGACTCATCTGAGCTGCCCGACTCATCTGAGCTGCCCGACTCATCTGAGCTGCCCGACTCATCTGAGCTGCCCGACTCATCTGAGCTGCCCGACTCATCTGAGCTGCCCGACTCATCTGAGCTGCCCGACTCATCTGAGCTGCCCGACTCATCTGAGCTGCCCGACTCATCTGAGCTGCCCGACTCATCTGAGCTGCCCGACTCATCTGAGCTGCCCGACTCATCTGAGCTGCCCGACTCATCTGAGCTGCCCGACCTGCCTGATTCACCTGTCCTGTCTGAATCATCTAATTCATCTGACTCGCCTGATTCATTTGACTCGCTCGCTTCATCTGATTCGTCTGTCCTGCCTGATTCACCTGTCCCATCTGATTCGTCTGACTCACCTGATTCACATGATTCGTCTGGCTCACCTGGCTCACCTGTCTTATCTGACTCACCTGGCTCATCTGATTCACCTGGCTCACCTGATTCATCTGATTTGTCTGGTCCACCACCTGGGACTTCGCCACCCTGGGCTTTGGAAGCTTTCCCAAGTTTTTTTTGGGGGGGGGTAGTACCCGGACACAGGAAGGAGGCAGAGGACGCCGAGGCGGAGACCGAAGTGGACTCTGATCCTTCCTCTCCTTGTGTTCCAGGTCTATTTCTACCCAATGACCAAGCTTCATGTTTGCCCAATGACCTAGCTTCATGCCTGCCCCATGACCCAGGTCCAAGCCTGCCCCATGACCCAGGTCCAAGCCTGCCCCATGACCCAGGTCCAAGCCTGCCCCATGACCCAGGTCCAAGCCTGCCCCATGACCCAGGTCCAAGCCTGCCCCATGACCCAGGCCCGCATCTGCCCCATGACCCAGGCCCGCATCTGCCCCATGACCCAGTCCCGCATCTGCCCCATGACCCAGTCCCGCATCTGCCCCATGACCCAGGCCCACATCTGCCCCACGACCCTGGACCATCCTGGCCTTATGACCCAGGACCTCTCCTGAACTGCCCTGCCTTGCCAAGAGGTCCTGGCCCGCCCGCCCACCCTCTATTTGGACTTAATTATTTGAATGTTGGGCTCCCGGAGTCGCCCTTTAGAGGGGGGGTTCTGTAATGGTTTTGTTCTGTGTTTTTCTTGTATTCTGTGTATTTTTGTATTTTTGACTTTTATTTTGACATCCTGTTCTGTTCTGGCTTTTATTTTGATATACATCATGCCATGCCACAGTTCACACTTCCTGTCTGTATATAAGTCACTTCCTGTACACCAGTTCCTGGCTGATTATTACATCGCCACATCTAGTCTGTATCTGCTTGTTATCTGAATCTGTTTATCTGTTACCTGTTTATCTGTATCTGTTCCTGTTTTTTGACCTGTGCCTGTTATCTGGATTTTGCCTGTACTGCCGCCTGCCCTGACACTTTGCCTGTATTTTGGATTACGTTTGTTGGATTAACCCTGTTTGGATTTGGTTGCTGGCCCTTTATGGGATTTTACTTAATAAACACCTTTTGCATATGGATTCACACTTTCTCCGCTTTCATTAAAGCACCCCGGTTACATTACCTTAACTAAGAATTGTTGGTACATCCCTCTATCATCTGTGTGCGTGCACGTAAGCGCTGGAGCCCGCTGCGACGCTTCGATAGCATTTAGCTTAACCCCATTAGTAGCGCTTTTCTAAGCGGATTTAAAAGAGGAGCTACATTTTATGGCGTAATAGCACTTTTGGGAGTACTTCGACTCGGCACAGTAACACCCTCCCTCGTCCATTATGAGAGTGAGAAGGGGAGCGGACTTTTCAGGCGAGTCGAAGTACTCCCAAAAGTGCTATTACACCATAAAATATAGTTCCTCTTTTAAATCCACTTAGAAAAGCGCTACGTTTTATTTTGTACCACCAAACTTGCTCGTATAACTACTCGTCTTAAATAGGAAAAACGTTGATGTGTTTGGTCACTTCTAACTTTATCTCTGATTGGTACCATTGAATGAATGGGGCTAAGCTAAATGCTATCGAAGCGTCGCAGCGCGCTCCAGCGCTTACGTGCACGCACACAGATGATAGAGGGATGTATCAACAATTCTTAGTTAAGGTAATAACATTTTAATATTGAAAATGAGTAGACTATTCCTTTAAGCATAATGTATTTCCATGGATCTGACTAGGTGGGCAAGCTATCAGTCTGGGTGTGCCTAGGCCCACCCGTAAATTCGCTTCTGCTAACTGTTTGGTTTTGCACATACCATTTACACTTTTTCTTGGTAATAGAAAAACTTGTATGAAACCTATCCTCAACTATCCACACTGTATATGAGAAAGCTTGACAGCATTGAGCAACAGCCAATGAAATCAAGATGAAAGGAAAGAGCCAGAAGAGATCATAAAAGCTAAAAAGCTGCCCATGTCTTCCTAACTACGGCATCATTCATATTGATTTGATCTCTTTCACTGGAAATCAGTGCAAAAATGACTGCAACTTCTTCCTTCATGTTGGTTTGTTGTAAATCTATATCTAGGATCATACAAGATTTATCTACCGATCTCGTTTGCACTTGTTTGTTGTTCTCTCTGTTTATTGGGTTTTGTCTGCTGGCATTACTAATGCTGTTACATATCGCACCATGTTGTGTCTTAAACTTGACCGTAATGAAAATTACATGAGAATGACCAGGGGCGCCACTAGCAATTTTGGGCCCTATGAAAGAATATGAGGTTGGAATATGAAGAATATGAAAACACAGATGAAGAAAATATGAAAACTCATATGAAGTATTTATTTGTGTTTTCTACATAAAATCACCCTACATACTGTAAAGAACATTCTGTTTAATATTGACAGTCAGCGTGCAAAATTATAAATAAATGCTTGAAATCAAACTGTGATGCTCTTTATCTCACAATAAGATTTGAGACTACTGCCACATAGTGTATACTTGAGCTTTTACAAAAATCCATAAAACTGTAACATTTAAAAATAGCAATACATCTTTTCTAGAAAGTGACCTTCAAATGGCCTTAAATAAGACTAGGTCAAAATGCATGACCAAAGCTTGTATAGCTTGTGTTATTATTATAATTATTAGCATTATTTATAAATAACAGGTTTCACACATCACTAGGAAAAATAACGACAGATCATTGAAACCGTGAACTCGAGAAAACAGCTATACTCATAAATGTCTATTCAGACTGTTTTTTATCAACAGGATTCTTAAATGAAATGAAAAGGACAACTATACCAGATTACAGCATAAATGTCCATTGATTTCTTAAAGCTGTTGCAAGATGGGAAGTTTTAATATACATTACTGGACTAGTTAAGTCTTCGTTGGATTTCTGTTTTATCAGAATCAACTCAGTTCTCGACTGCATAAAAATACTTCCTTGGCACTTTGTGTTACAAAACATTGGGCTGTGTAACTGATAGAATTTCTTGTTTATGTTAATAAGTTTTATGCGGAATATGTTCATTAAAACAGCTTTTAAGGGCTGACTTTGCATCAGAATCATGATACAACAGGAAACGTAAAAAAACTGGGGTGAACAGAGCGAAAACTTTACAGTTGAAAGGAAACTGCATTGTATTGCTCAAGCGTCACATTGTGTAAACTGCATTTTATAGTAAGGTTGTACACATAGCAAATAGCAGTAAATACACACACCTTGTTCTTTTCTGAAGTAACACTTTGAGACCGTGGATTGAAGAAGGCGCAAAAAACACGGGGTGGAGTTAAGAGGGTCCAGCTAAGGGGGTTGTGCATGCGGCACAGTCCTCGGCGGGCCCTTAAAATCGTCCTAAGCTTTCCCTCCCCTTCTTATGGCGCCCCTGAGAATGACATTAAGCCTGATTTGACATTTAGCTCATTTGAATAAGGTACTAATGTGCAAGTGTTTGTCCGCGGTAGGGGTGGGCCGATCCATTACTTGGGATCGGGTATCAGGCCGATTTGGACCTTTTTTGCTGGATCGGGTATCGGACTAACGTGGCCGATCCAAATTCGATACCGTGCATTCCTCGTGGTTGTTATATGGTCATGCTATAAGTCAGACTATTATAAAAGCACCACAAATGTTTTTATAGACTATATTCGAAGTCTTCCTAATATATTCGACAGCTTTACGCGAAAAACAAATGCATGAATGAAGATATTAAAGATCACAAAAACTGAATGGTGTGGTGCTTGCGGAGTTAATGCACTGGAGTAGCAATGAATTTAATGCGTCATACAGACACAAGACACACAAACACACACAATAACATTTTAAACATCTGATTAAAAAGTCTCAGTAAATCGCTGGATGAATGCAATACACTACGTGTCTAGCATATACAAGTTCTGTGAGAAAATAGTTCAAGTGCATCATTCTTCTCCAAGGATGCGCATAAGCGCTATTGTGCCACTCAGCACTGAAGTCTTTCATGTGGTGACAGTTTTGCCCAATTAAGGAAAAATTTACTGGGACTGTTTATTTTGCCATCTCTATTCAGAAACTGGCATTATTCATAAAATAACACTTTCTTTCTTTTAACTTGTATCTCATTTTAAATACGTTTTTACACTTGACCAGTGGCGGCTTGTGACTGCTCTTCATAGGGGCGCAAATTCAAAATAAGTGTTTGGAGTGTCATGTCTGTTGCCCATATTTTCAAAATATGTTTGTTGCGTTAGGTGAACCATGTACATCATGTGTTTTGTCAAAATTTGCACACGCCTCAAAACCGTTTATGATAAAAGAGACGCTCACGTTCATAAAATACACGCAAGACACTCCCATTAAACTCTGATTATACATGAGATTATTCAATTCAATTCAATTCAATTTTATTTATATAGCGCTTTTCACAAATGTTAATTGTTGCAAAGCAGCTTTACATGAGTAGATGTAAAGGAGAACACAGAAAATCAATAGATAATATAAGCAGTAGAACATAGCGGCTAAGGTTAAACCGTACAAGCAAGCGTATTAATAGTGTTACATATACAGTAAAGTGCTAAGCTAAGCCAAAGTTGGCTGACTCTCCCTGGGACTAAAAACCCCCTAGGAAAAAAACCCGGTGGGAAAAATCCTAGAAGGACAAAAACCCTTGGGAGAGATTAATATGTATATATATATATTAGATATAGATATGGTAGGGATAGGAAGCGGGTAAGAGGATTAAACTGGTTCAGCCGGTGGTCGTTGGTCGAGCATCGGCTAGGCATCACGTTCAAGGACAGCCGGTAGATCAGTGGTGCGATGACCTTCACAGCAACAGGAACTGGGTCTGTTTGTGTCATTGTCCTCGGTGCCGAGGACAAGACCTGGGAGACAAAAACAGAGTTCTATTAGCGTAGGGGCCGTTCGCATGTAATGCAAGTGTCATACATTATGGTTGTTTAAGTCAGCTCGGTTCCAGACAGGCTAACTATTGCGGCAATAGTGTATTACCCATATGAGGTGTGTGAGTGCTTTGTTCTAGACAAAATACTGCGGGAAAAGTACATTTACTGGACATATTTTATGTGTATGCTTTGTTAAAGAAAAATGTCTTAAGTTTAGATTTAAATTGATCGACTGTGTCTGATACTCGAACATTATTTGGTAAATCATTCCAGAGCTTAAGGGCTAAGTAGGAAAAGGATCTACCACCTTTAGGCACTTTTGATATTCTAGGAATAATTAAGAGACCCGAATTTTGTGAGCGCAGTTTACGTAGTGGATTGTATTCTGATAGTAGTTCTTTAATATACGAGGGCGCTAGGCTATTTAAGGCTTTGTAGGTAGTTAGTAATATTTTAAATTGTATGCAATATTTAACTGGTAGCCAATGTAAAGATGCCAGAATTGGACTAATGTGGTCATACTTTTTAGATCGAGTAAGCACTCTTGCGGCGGCGTTTTGAACCAGCTGTAGCTTGTTTACCTGATTTGCATGGCATCCCCCGAGTAACGAGTTACAATAGTCTATTCTAGAGGTCATAAAAGCGTGGATAAGCTTTTCTGCATCTGATGCAGACAGCATATGGCGTATTTTTGAGATATTTCTAAGATGGAAGAATGCTGTGAGGCAGACGCTGGAGATATGACTATCGAAAGATAGATTGCTGTCGAACATTACGCCTAAATTCTTAACCGTGGAAGATGGCACCACCGTGCAGCCATCTATGGACAACTTGTAGTCTGACATACTATGTTTGTAGCGATTTGGTTCAATAATAAGTATCTCAGTCTTATTGGAGTTTAGCATAAGAAAGTAATGTGCCATCCAGTCCCTAATATCATTAATGCAGTCTGTTAGCTTAGCAAACTGGTGGGTTTCGCTAGGATGTGACGAGATGTAAAGCTGGGTATCATCCGCATAGCAGTGAAAACTTATGTTATGTTTCCTGATAATGTCTCCTAGAGGTAACATATATAACGAGAATAGGATAGGGCCTAAAACTGATCCCTGTGGTACGCCGAATTTAACCGGGGAGTGATATGACTCTTCCTCATTTACATAAACAAAGTCATAGCGATTGGTTAGATACGATCTAAACCAGGATAACGCCTGACCACTGATGCCAACATAGTTTTCTAGTCTACTGAGTACGATTCTGTGATCTATTGTGTCAAAGGCTGCACTAAGGTCTAGTAATATGAGGATTGAGATTTCACCATGATCGGATGTTAATAGGAGGTCATTTGTAACTCTAAGCAGCGCTGTCTCGGTGCTATGGTGGGGCCTGAATCCTGTTTGGAACTTTTCATATGTATTATTATTCGCTATGAATGTGCGTAGCTGGCTTGCCACTACTTTTTCTAATATTTTAGAGAGAAAAGGTAGGTTTGAGATAGGTCTAAAGTTATTAAGATCTCCCTGGTCAAGGTTTGGTTTTTTAATGAGCGGTCTAATAACTGCTAGTTTGAAAGCTGTTGGAACGTGTCCCAATTCTAGAGATGAGTTAAAGATATTTAGTACCGTGTCTGACACTACATGAAATACCTCTTTTAGTAATTTTGTGGGAATGGGGTCTAGTATACAGGACGATGATTTGGATGACATTACTAATTTAGAGAGCTCTTCTATTGTAGTAGGTTTAAATGACTCAAGGGGCCCTATCTTGCACCCAGCGCAATTGACTTTGTCAGTGACGCATGTATCATTTCGTATTTTGCACTGGCGCACAGCGGGTTTTTCCCTTCACAGACGCACGTCGGCAAACTAGGGAATGAACTTGCGCTCCCTAGGCGGTTTAGCGCAAAAAAGGAGGCGTGAAACCATCTCTTATGCTATTTTGCAGTTTCAAAAAACAATTGCGCTACTAACCAAAAAAAAAACTAGTCTAAAGTCAGTGGCGCGTTGCGCGTAGTTCATTATGCTATTTTAAGGGCGCATGCTTGACCATTATGTATAGCGTGCACAACGCGCATTGCTTATCTAATCTACACAGATGCAACAGTTATTTTGCAAATCATAAATTGTTACAATAAAAAATATTAATAGCTACATGAGATAAGGGAAATCATTAAATCATAAATTGTTACAATAAAAAATATTAATACATGAGATAAGGGAAATCATTAAATCATAAATTGTTACAATAAAAAATATTAATACATGAGATAAGGGAAATCATTGTGGTGAGCATTGGTGATAGTTTTTATTTATTTTGTGTGGCAGCGTAAAACAATTATCATGCAAATAACGATTAAAATATTTTCATAATTTTGTTGTATGGCTGTATTACGTTTATTTTATCTAAATAATAATTAAAATGTTTTCATAAGAAACCTTAATGTATATGAACTTGATTTGTAAGTGTACTTTGGGGTTGGACCTTGCTTGCGTTTCTTGGGTCCGATTTCAAAGCCCCCAAACCCTTTCAGCGGTGAGGGTGGACGCAGCGATGTTCTCCTGTGTGCCCGGCGTGCCCGTATTATGCTGGAAAGCTTGGAATCCCCTCGTCTCCTGACATCATTGTAGTGCTTGGCGCAGCTGATGAGACAATTGCGGATATTTCCTCTCTGTTTAACCGACGCTGATTCGGGCGGGTTTCTCCCATCCTCATACAAAACAACTTCTCTGTCTTTGACTGCTCTTACAAGAACGTCGGTCTCCTCGGCTGTGAACCGCTCCTGGCGTGCGCCTGGTAAATCCGTCATAATAATAGCAAGCAACCCGCCATGGACATTGCGCCCTTGCGTTTAAAGGGACTGTTGGATAGCGTTCTGATTGGTTTATTTGATGTTACGCCCAAACCACAGGTCTGGAAGAGTGCTAATAAAGCTATCTTTAGTGGTGGAAATTATTGTTCTGGCTAATCTGTAGCATGTTGTAGACTGAGGGGTCCTATCTAGAAGTATCGTGTAAGACACAAGGCAATGGTCTGAAATGGCATCGCTCTGGGGTGATATTTCGATGTCATTAATATTGAGTCCGAGTGACAGAATTAAGTCTAATGTGTGCTTACGAGTATGCGTTGGCCCTGATACATTTTGTTTAATACCGAGAGAATTAAGAACATCCATGAACGCACGTCCTAGTGCATATTTTGGGTTATCCACATGAATATTAAAATCACCAACGATAAGAGCTTTATCTACAGTGACTGTGAGTTCGGATAGGAAGTCTGCTATTTCTTTAAGAAAATCTGTGTGGTGGCCCGGAGGCCTATATATGGTAGCTAAGATGAACGAAAGCTGTTTGTTGTTACAATCAGTTATTTCCATATTTAACAGTATTATTTCAAACGAATTAAATTTTAATTCGGATTTATGGTTTACTTTGAATATTTTGTTGTATATTGTAGCTACACCCCCCCTCTCCCTTTTAGACGAGGAACGTGTTTATATTAATAGTCTTGTGGGGTGGATTCGTTTAAACTGATGTAATCGTCTGCTTTAAGCCAGGTCTCTGTTAGACAGAGTGCATCTAAGTTTTGGTCAGTAATTATTTCATTGATAATTGGTTCTTTATTGGTAAGCGATCTAATGTTAAGAAGGCCGAATTTTAACATTTGAGTTTCATCTGTTAATGTATTGTTTTCTAATTTTATGTTAATAAGATTTGTGCGAGACGAGGTAAACGGTGCTCTGTATTTATTTGTTCGAGGAACAGACACAGTAGAGATGTGTTGGTACTCTGGTAAAAAAGGCTCTATGTGCTGGGATATATGTGATCTTGACATGTCAAGGCAGCTAACAGACTGATGGGTAAGCCGATCTGTCTGTTTCCTGACCTGGGCCCTGGATAGTCAGACAATATCAAAAGTAAGACTATTGGTCAGATTTCTAGAAAGTATAGCACTTCCTTCCGGAGACGGATGGAGGCCATCTCTCTTTAGCAGGTCAGGTGTTCCCCAGAAATGTTTCCAATTGTCTATAAACCTACGTTATGCGAGTATCTGGCAAACGCGAGCGTCTCTTTTATCATAAACCCTTTAAACGCGTCTCCAGCAGGCACTTATTTTGACAAGACACGTGATGCACATAGGATAACTCGAAGCGCAGAACACATATTTTGAAATTACGAACCACACACATGACGGGCTACATACATGTTGTGACGAACTTTGCATCGAGCACCCTCAAAAAAAGAAGCCCTAGTCCGCGGCCCTGATTTTCCAACCAGCTTATGCAAACAGACACACTAAGTAATGCAGGCCTTCCAAGTTCATGTGTGCAAGTATTTTAAGTATTTTGTATTCCCCGTCCATAAAACTACGCTGTCCTGGTATCCTGATACGATCCTTCCTGCTTATAAATTCAGCCCTTCATATCTAAAGCCCAAATTAGTCAACTGGATCGTATATAACTAAATGAGAAAGCGCAGAGCGGCGTACCTAGCGGGTGAACACAAAATCACAGACTCCCTCTGCTTTCTAACTGCTTGAATTATCAATGAGAGTCTGTGTGCTAGTCTGCACATTATGTAACACCAGAACCTCCTCTGATTTAAGCACCTAATAGCAATTCTTGCAAAATATACGCTGAAAAGACTGAAGAGAAGAAATCCTCCTGTGTTTTGCGGGTGTAAAATGTTTCCACAGGTACCCTATATAACAAGTCTCACGAGTCTTTGCTTTTGTTTACTGCTGCTTTTATTCCTTATAGAAAACAATTTCTGAATAACTGGAAAAACAAGCATTTGATTGTCAAGCGTTCAAACCTTCTCTGAGGCTGCGAAATGTATTTAAAATGAGAAATATCTGCAATGCACAAACAGGCATATAAAATACATACTGTGTAGCATTAGGTGTAGATGAGAGGAACAAATAAATAACAGTAATAATAAGTGTTTGTCCCCCACATTATATTATACTTATAAATATGTATGGACATTTTTAACTGTGTAACAACATTACAGAAATGGTGTTGGATGCACCAGTTATCACAATAACTAGAAATGTAAATTGCCTAGTTATTGCTGACTACTGCTGTTTTATTCTGCGTTGAGTGGTTATTTCAACTTCTTTGTTTTTTTTAAGCGTGTATGGTAAAAACCTGGAATTTTATTACAGCTCTGAATTGACTTCATATGCAGTCAACAATTAAAGGTGAACGGAAAATCGATAATTTTGACCCATGCAATGTATTTTTGCCTTTTTTCTACAAATATACCCATGTGACTTTCTCTCACAACCTACATTGACATTTTTGATTTTGTAACCTAAAATTATAAATCTTTCTCATGCAAGTCCTGTGCAGTGTTCCGACAACTATCATAACCTAAAACTATCATAACCTAATTAAAGCACGTTGATGGGCATGCTTTGCCTTCGATTTGGTTAATGTGTGCCTGCACTCTTCCAGTACATTTGCCCATACAAGGAATTCTGCCCTTTATGATGTCATACAGGGCCGTAATCTAATAAAACTTTGGTGGCACTTTATTTTACAGTATCTGTACTTACCTACATATATGTTGTACTTACAGACAAATGTGTGGTACTTACTTTTGAGTACCTACATGGTAATTCACTGGTATCATTACTGTACTTACCAGTGGTACACACTTGGTAGATATTATATAACCCTAAACAGTGATGCCGGTAACGCGTTACTTAGTAACGCGTTACTCTAATTTTACCACTTTTTTTAGTAACGAGTAATCTAACGCGTTAATATTTCCAAACCAGTAATCAGATTAAAGTTACTTATCCAAGTCACTGTGCGTTACTATTTTTGAAATTTTCCTTAGTAAAATATATATTTTCTTGTATATTTCTTCTTGCGTCTCGGGAAGTGAAGTCATGTGTGCGACAAGTCACGTTTTCAGCACGAGGACAATTCAGGTCACGTGTAAGCGACACAAACGTAAACAACGTACAATGGAGAGAGAAGAGAGATGCAGCTACAAAAACACTACGTCAAATTAAAAAAAAAAAACATTTGGAGTCGCGGCACGGCGCAGACAGTCAAACTAAGAGCAAGTCCCACCCGGTGATGCGAAGCATGCAGTGAGCAGGAGTTCATCAAACAACAAAAGCTGGACTTCAGTGCAAAACCAGTAAGTGTGGGAGAATTGAAGAACGAAAGTAACAAAGCGATTGTCTCCGAGCCCTGATAACATCTAAATCTCACTATGACAGCATATTAGCACATAACCTCTGAAAGAGTTGACAAATATCGCGTTATTTACTCACCGATTCCCACGTGTAGATCCAGAACTGTGTTTTCAACCATGATAAGTACATTCCAAAAGCGGTCTTTTTTTCTTACAACGCGTTGTTTTTCTCGTTTCATGTGTTACAATAGTGATAAATCTACAAGGTATATAACATCCTGAAGACTTCTCAGTTTTTCAAAATAAAAGTAAGTCGAGTTTATAGAGTAAGTAGATCCTGTCGGGTCAAAAGTAACACTTGTTAGTTTTGTCCCGCTGCTAATACTGTGTATAATATGGTAAAAAATTGATATTATTCTAATTTGATTTAATTTTATTTTTATAGTGTTCAAACTATTGAATTTTTTTTTTTTGTCTCAGCAATTTAAGTTTGTACTGTTGGTTGCTTTTGAAACATTTGATAAAACTGAAATTTAAAATAAAAATGTAATTTAATTATTTTTTACAAAGATAAATGACAAAATAAGTTTGCAGTTACATATTAAAGAGGTCATAGTAATATATATTTAATAAAAACAAGTGTAACACAAAAATCTATCATGTTTTGTTGTGTTACTTTTGACCCACCTGTGTGTTACTTTCGTCCCTGCTGTCAAGGTCAAAAGTAACAATCCACTACTCTTGTTTAAAGTGAAATTATACAGAAGTCGTTTTACATTTGTTCAAAATTCCAGCTGGTTTTGATATACCACACTTGTGAGTTATTGACCACAACAAAAATATATCTCTGTCTAAAACATTAACTTTTAAAATTAAGTTTTTCTGAAAATGGCCCCTGCTCACCCCTATTTATGTTAAGTGAGGTCAAAAAAAGACTCATATATATATATTTTAGTTTTTTAAAACACAACAGTTCAACTTAAAATGTCAGGAGATACATTGTTGATGTTACTGTTAAAAATGCACTTCCAATAAAGTGAGTGTTGGCAAAACCGGTTGTCATTTTTAATGTTGAGGCAGTGGGGGTGTTGGCAGCTACTGGAATGTAACTAACAAAGTAACTTGTAATCTAACTTAGTTACTTTTAAAATCAAGTAATCTGTAAAGTAACTTAGTTACTTTTTAAAGGAGTAATCAGTAATCAGTAATCAGATTACTTTTTCAAAGTAACTGTGGCATCACTGACCCTAAATAAGTACTGGATAGTACTACATATAGTGTAGGTATACTGTAACTAACAAAAACACCACTGTACTTACAAATGAATGTAAAATTAAAGGATTGAGTAATTACAGGCAAGTGTGGGTTAATGTCAGGTACTCACCTAAAGTATTATTATTAACACCATACTAATACTTTGATTGACCTCCTTTTGCCTTCAGAACTGCCTTCATTCTACGTAGCATTGATTCAACAAGGTGCTGAAAGCATTCTTTAGAAATGTTGGCCCATATTGATAGGATAACATCTTGGAGTTGATGCAGATTTGTGGGATGCACATTTAGGTCACGAAGCTACTGTTTCACCACATCCCAAAGATGCTCTATTGGGTTGAGATCTGGTGACTGTGGGGGCCATTTTAGTACAGTGAACTCATTGTCATGTTCAAGAAACCAATTTTAAATGATTTGAGCTTTGTGACATGGTGCATTATCCTGCTGGAAGTAGCCATCAGAGGATGGGCACATACATGGTGGTCATAAAGGGATGAACATGGTCAGAAACAATGCTCAGGTAGGCCGTGGCATTTAAACGATGTCCAATTGGCACTAAGGGGCCTAAAGTGTGCCAAGAAAACATCCCCACACCATTACTCCACCACCAGCAGCCTGCACAGTGGTAACAAGGCATGATGGATCCATGTTCTCATTCTGTTTACGCCAAATTCTGACTCTACCATCTGAATGTCTCAACAGAAATCGAGACTCATCAGACCAGGCAACATTTTTTCAGTCTTCAACTGTCCAATTTTGGTGAGCTTGTGCAAATTGTAGCCTCTTTTTCCTATTTGTAGTGGAGATGAGTGGTACCCGATGGGGTCTTCTGCTGTTGTATCCCATCTGCCTCAAGGTTGTGCGTGTTGTGGCTTCACAAATGCTTTGCTGCATACCTCAGTTGTAACAAGGGGTTATTTCAGTCAAAGTTGCTCTTCTATCAGCTTGAATCAGTCGGCCCATTCTCCTCTGACCTCTAGCATCAACAAGGCATTTTCGCCCACAGGACTGCCGCATACTGGATGTTTTTCCCTTTTTACACCATTCTTTGTAAACCCTAGAAATGGTTGTGTGTAAAAATCCCAGTCACATGGTAGATGTATAATACATATAGGCCAGTGTAATTAATGGCAGGTACTTACGGTATAGTATGTATCTGGTATTACCCAGTACTAATTTAGAGTTACATAATAACTACCAAGTATGTTCCACTGGTAAGTACAGTAATGATACCATTTAATTACCTTGTAGATACTCAAAAGTAAGTACAAAATATTTACCATATATGTACAAGGTAAGTACACGTACTGTAAAATAAAGTGCTAAAACATTTTGAAAATTATACAAACCCTAATGGAGTGTATTTGGCACATAAATACTCCCTCACGCGTCCAATTAGTTTTTTGAAACTTTGACCAAGTTCGCATGAGAATCCAACACTTTAACAGTGTAAATATGTCAGAATGCATAAAAAAGCATAAGACATCCCCTTTAAAGGTAACTGCAGTAAAACCACCGCCCATACACTGTTTGATATGTCAGTGTGAATCACTTGTTATTATGTGCACTGCCGAGAGAATAAAGAGATGAATTAATGTAAAGATTTCATACAAAAACAAAAATTTATTTTATGTTGTGTTCATTGTCTTAGAAATAAATCATTTTAATTCAAGTGAATAATGCATTTACATGACAGTTATGCAGAACACTAATGTTAAATGTAAAATAATTACTTTAAATTAAAAAAAAAAAAAACTTGACTAAATTGTCTTATTAGTACTAATTACATATAATATAGGTGACTAATGTTGTTCCACATTTGCCGCAGCATTCAGGTTTGAATACATTTTTAAAAACTTTTCCACTGTGCTAACAGTGACTGATAGCTTCTCCTGAGCACATGACCCATGTCCATCATGAATATGCATGAGCTCAGGACAGCCACTGCCTTAGAAGTGAACTGGTTTGAGGTGAAACGCAAAGGGATGGAGTGATTGATGGCCAAATTCTGGGATACAGCATCGGCTGCGCTACTGAGCTGAAACAGACCTCCATACTAAACTAAAGGTCATGATTTGAAGTGGGTGAGCCTGGGAAATCTAACACAGTCCTCTGTCTTAATAAAGGCTGCTGTGTAAAGCTTGCTCTCCCCTCGGCTCCCTTGTGCTTGTAGGAACTGTTAATTTTCGTTCGGCTGAGTTGTTTTGTTTGGGCGAGGAAACCTTGTGGGCCTTACTGATGTAGATTTCACACAAACAAATATTGGAGCAGTTTTTGGAACAAGATTATTATGTTGCACTCAGTGTATTTACAAGTCAGTGTATTTACTTGAAAACCAACCATAATGTTTTCCCTTAATGTATTTCAAACCATTAATATACATCATATTGCCAAGAGAATTTAATACGCCTGTCATTTTAATATATATATATATACAGCTACCACTGATCAACCCCAAGCAGCAGAGATTCGTAAATCTACAAGGCACTGCAGGAAAACTACAAGAAAAATGGTGACAAAGTGTGTGGTCTAAAAATAATAAACAACATTTGCATTTCCTGAAGAAAATAAGCCGACTGCATGTGAGTAGTGACACTGTCTGTGCTATAAATAAGACCAATTCAGTGTGCAGGTGCATGTAAAAGACCATGAAATAAGACCAATTCAGTAGAAACTATTATAATCAAATCTTCACGCTTTGAATGTTATTTAATAGGCGAATGTGATTTCAAGGAGTACAGCATGTGCCTGGATTCTTCTTTGTCCTGGAACAATGGTTCTGTATGGTTCAGATTTAGTCAAGGTTAGAGAGCAATTTCCTTTTGATTTCAGGGTTAGGACTGTGTTTGTTTTCCTATTCTTAGATTTATTTAACTCTTTCCACGCCAGCATTTTTACAGTTTTTCTCAGTCGCTTTGGTACATTTCTCAGATCAGAATGGAAATTCTCATAACTACCTGTTTAATTCTCACATCATTGTGTCACTTGTGCACATCAAAAAAGCAGTTTCTCATTTATTTGAACAAGTTGCAAATGCTTTGGTATATCCATGCAAATGATTATGTACAATTCTCTGCTTTTTCCTACATTATCAGTTGCTTTCTACATTGTCAGTCTCACCCCCCAGTCTCATTTAGGCATTAGTTCTGTCAGGACTCTGCCATAAGACTCTTGTTTTATATTTATGTTTTATAGTGACGGCAGGGTTCTGACAGTCTCTTGTTTCATGTGGAGGCTCATGGCCTTGTATATTGGGTCATGTGCCTCTGGTGTCTTGTCTCTAGTCCCCGCCCCCTTGTTCTCCCTGTTAATTATTCATTATCAGTTCATCCCTCTCACCTGTGTTGCCCTCGTTATCTTGTTTAGTTTCCCCTATTTAATCTCCTCTTGTCTCTTGTCTTGTGCTGGTTCATTGTCATCAAATGTGTCATGTTTTGCCGTCTGCAGTGTTACTCAGTTTAATGTTTTCATCAGAGTGTATCATGTTAAGTCAGTGTTGTAAATTTCATGTTGAATGTAGTTTTGCCCCCTCGTGGGCTTTTGTTTTCATGTCTTTGATAATAAACGTTCTATGTTCACCCCCCGACGTCGCCTGCGCTTGGGTTCTCTTGTTCCCCGTCTCAAACCGTGACAAGTTCATAGTAAGCCTTTACATGCAAAATGGTTAAACAAGTTGTCATAATACAGGGTTTGGTCAAACATATTTTTTCCATTAGACATTTTTTCTATATCTGTCCTGAATTGGTACAGTAAATTGCTCCCAGGTGAATCTTGACTTTCTCTAACAGACAGAAACGTCCCCAGCAAGCAAAAACTGAGATGTTGAAATGACGGCTAACTATAGACTGTTTCATCGGACGCACGTGATACACGTCTGGATCCGAACCCTACTTCCGGTTTCCTTTTTTTAATGGTCTGACTAGTTGCTAAACTGATCTCTTGAACAAATGCCTCCTCGAAAATAACAAATGTTTTTGTTTCCTAGGTAATCTATGTGTTGTTTTTGTGCTTGTTATATAAATAAACTACGTTTAAAGAACTTTGTTGTTATTTATTCTTAGCGGAGTTACCGGAAGTTACATGCGGATCGCGACAGCCGCTTGTTTATGTTGTTACTGCTGAAACCGTCTATAGACCCAATATAGTCCATCTATGAGTAACCCACTTCTACCCTAAATAAACTTGAATTTGATTACATGCCATTTTTGCCAAAATAACTTGATATTCCAGCATGTAAGCAAAGTCAACAGGTGTTCAAGATGTTTGCTTTCATTTCTTTTACATGTTCTAAAAGTATGCGCATCGTCTATTCTTGGGCTATGGTTAGTTGTCTATTAGACTTTCACTGGCACCCCAAAGCACTGCATGTACAGTTTTCCCTAAGGAGATTGTCCTATGTTCACATTTCTACTTTTTTTTCTTTGTGCTATGCAGTGCTATCTTTTCCTTTCTGTATTGCAAAGACATGGCCTGTGAACAAATTACAGTACAAACAGTAAAAGCGTAAATGTAAATGTTGTCCAGTCTCTTCCAATCAAATTCCCACATAACTTACCTTAAGGTGTAACCTGCAATTTACAATACAATAATTGTCATGAAACATCAGAACATCCCTGCAGAGTAAACGGTTATATTGACAACATGACTAAGCTATTTGACTGTCTTATCCGTACACAGTGACACAAGGACTTGTCATTCTGATGGCACTGACATGTTCATTGACACAGATATTTACTTTTGGGAGGTGAACTAAGGATTTTGAGCAAGAGATTGGCTTTTGCAGGTTTTACATGGTGTTTTGCTATTTGTACAAATTGTTTTGGAAATGTCGATGATGATGAGGAGGAGATTATGATGAGTTTTGTTTTTTATTTGATCCAAGTTCTTTTAATGAGTGTAATGATGCTTAGTCATTAGTTCAGTCATTTAATAATCATTTTGTGTCTGTTTTAAATAATGTGGCACAGCTTAAACAGTCTTATTTCTCTACAAAAACATTGTCCTTGGTTTAATGAAAGCATGTTTAGTCTTAGGAGAAATTGTCGTAAAGTGGAGCGTTTATGGAAAACCTCTAAACTTGAAGTACACAGATTACATTTTAAGGAGCTGATTACAACTCTCAATGTTACGATTAAACAGGCTAGATCTGACTATTTCACAAATGTGACCCGTCACGGAAACCAGGGACACAAGTCGGCAGCACAAGTTTCGAGAAAATGAGAAACAAAGGTTTTTTTTCAAAATTTGTGATTTTCGTTTTATTGCAGAATCTGTTAGTTGAGATCACGAAGAAGCCTCTCCATGTTTGAGATAGCAGTTTTTGTATATTTAAAAGCATACATTTTGCAGTTAAAATCGGCTTGTTTTTCCGGAGATTCTAGCGTGCAACGGGGGGCGTCATTGTCTGTGTGTATATTTACATACTGTATAAGCTTGTGTTTTCGCCTCCGCCCCCAAAGGGAACAGCGTGACTACTAAATAAGGATAGTTCGCCCAAAAATGAAAATAATGTAATTAATGACTTACCCTTATGTCGTTCTAAACTCGGAATACATCCATTCATCTTCGGAACACAGTTTAAGATGTTTTATCGTTAGATTTAGTCCGAGAGCTTTCTATCTCCTTCATTGAAAATCTATGTATGGTTTCCATGTCCAGAAAGGTAATAAAAACATCATCAAAGTAGTCCATGTGACATCAGTGGGTCAGTAAGATTGTGTTGAAGCATCGGAAATACAGTTTGGTCCAAAAATAGCAGAATTACGACTTTATTCAGCATTGTCTTCTCTTCCGGCTCGAGCGTGAAGTCACGTGACTGTAGTGACGCGGCTGCCCTGTTCCCCATGTTTGCTAAGTTTTTTTTTTCAAACTTATAGCGTTCATCTCCCCAGACTGTAAAGCTCGGGCGCACAAAACAAAAGAAAAATAAAAGAAGCTGGGGCAGAACAAATAACAGTCAGTCCAATCGTACGTCAGCCGCGTCACTGACTTTATGCGGCGCCGCAGTCGGATGACGTCAAAGTACCGCGAGAGCTCTTCAAGAAATCTTACGGAGTAGTTTAATTTCGACTCGCTCTCGCGGTACTTTGACGTCATCTCTATGTCAGTTCTTGCAGCGCAGCATGAGTCCAAACACACAGAAGTTACACAAAGATCGTTGTATTCTTTATATAATTGGCTACATGCTTTGTCTAGCAATATTTTCCATGAAGTTATTGGCTGATGGAGGAACGAGCGAGCGATTGGTAACATCTCTAAAGGACGTCACGTTTTCGAAGGCGCTGTTTGGATGATCTAAGATACTACCTCCCTATTTTAAATACAAACTTTGAAGGCGGGTTCATGTGTTTAACGGAGTGTAATCTCATATACCGTTACATGTTACGTTGTAAATAGTCTTCAGATTGTATATTATATTGTATTACCAGACATTAATGCGAAATCTGATGTAAACAATCTATATTTCACGGATTATACGCATTTGTGGACAAAAATGGTCATTGGATAATCTGAAACAGACTGGATTCGACTTGTGATCCCCACAAAGGTAAAAAGAGTCATGTTTATTTTTGCATGTTGTTATTTGGTCATAAAATACTACATATCATGCTAGAACATCTGTATCTCAAAATGGCTTTACAGGGGGTATGGCTTAACTAAATGAGATGTAAATGAGCCCTATTGTCTCCCCCAGTTGGAAAGAAGAGTCCCTTTCGTCTCGATTTTCTCGGTTTGAGTATTTCTGAGTTCCTATATTCAAATGGCCACAACTTCTCAAAATCTTCTTATCAGATTTCCATGTGTTACACATCGTTGGGAAGCTTAGAAACTGCACTTTCAGAATCTGTGAATAACTCAAAATGCCCCAGATCCGACTTGTGTCCCTACTTTCCGTGACTGGTCACAAATCTTATTGTTGCAAATAAGAAAAATCCTAAAGTCCTGTTTGATACTATTAAAAAAATTGTTTAGCCCCCAGCTCCACAAGTATCTGTATACTCATCAGCTGACTGTAACAGATTTTTACATTTCTTTGTCAGTAAAGTGCAGGACATTAGGGACAGTATTTTTCCTTCCTTGCACACCTATAATAGAGGTTCTCCTCTCCACTCTTGGGACCATTTTTCTCCTGTCAGTCTACAGAACATTACGTTTTTATAAAAAAAAACCTTCTTCTAGCCCCGTTGACATTGTCCCAACGACCCTACTGTTAAATGCTACTGATACGCTTGCTCCCTGTCAGGTAAATATGATAAACTTGTCTCTTTCTACTGGCACGGTCTTCTCCTTTTTTAAACAAGCTGTAGTGGACCCAACCTTTTAAAAAGCCAAACCTGGATTCTTCTGACCCTATAAACTACCAGCCCATATCTAAACTGCCTTTCATCTCCAAAATTTTAGAAAAAGTGGTAGCTAATCAACTTTCCACTTTGCATTACCATCAAATCTTGGAAGTTTCAATAAGGTTTCCCCAAAGTGCACTCAACTGAGACAGCTCTTCTTAAAGTGTCAAGTGACAATTTAATGTCAGCAGACGTGGGCCAGTACACTGTAGTGGTTTTACTGGACCTAACATAAGCGTTTGATACAGTTGACCATAAAATTGTACTAAAGTGTTTGCAAAATGTTATTGGTTTGTCTGGGTCTGTACTTCAGTGGTTTTCTTCTTATCTTACTGATAGAACTTTTTCTGTTGTGATAAATCAGATCATGCCTGACACTGTGCCTTTCTCATGTGGAGTACCACATGGATCAGTCTTAGGTCCTTTGCTGTTTTTATTGTATATGACACCTCTTGCTCAGAAAATTGAGTATTTTAAGCATGTGTCCTTTCACTTATATGCTAATGATATTCAGTCATATTGTTATTTTAGGGAGTCTGAGTTTCACTTGCTGTCTAGCCTGTTGGAGTGTCTGTCTTGTATTAAGGAGTGGTTGGGCAGTAACTACCTTCAACTAAATCCGAAAAAGACAGAAACTTTGATCATTGCCCCAGATAAGAAAATTCCACAGATCAGGCAACATCTTGGTTCTTTGGGCTCTTCGGTTCAGTCAAGCCTCAGGAAACTCGGTGTTGTATTTGATCAATCTATGTTTTTAGATCAACATTTAGGACAGATGGTTAAATGCTGTTTTTATTACTTACAGAATATTTCTAGAATGAGGAAAATGTTGTCCAATGTAGATTTAGAGATGATTATACATGCTTTTATCTCATAGTTTTTAGACTATTGTAATTCACTCTTTACTTGTCTTAACAAACGTGTTTAAAACCGTCTTCAGATTGTTCAGAATTCAGCAGCGAGGCTTTTAACTGGAACCAGCAGAAGATCCCACATCACACCAGTTTTATATTCTCTTAACTGGTTACCAATCAAATATAGAATTGATTTAAACATTTTGGTCCACACTTATAGAGCCCTTCATGGGAATGCTCCCGAGTACATCTTTGACCCGTTGACTCCTTATGGCTCTTCGAGAGCATTGAGGTCATCAGGTCAAAATCTGCTTGTGGTCCCTAAAACCCATTTTAAAACTCGGGGCGATCTTTCTTTTCAGTCTGTGGCCCCCAGATTGTGGAACGCGTTGCCCCTGTCTCTGCGTGTGGCTGATTCTTTTAAAAAGCAACTGAAGGCACTTTTATTTAGACAAGCTTTTAGCTGACTGGGCTTTTATGGTCTCATCCCTGTTGTAGTGTTTTATTTTAGAGTTGAAATTTTATTGTCTCTAAACATTTTCTCTTTTTTCATCTTGCAAGAATGTTTTATTGTACATTTAAGTTTTATTGTTATATTTTGTAAAGCACTTTGTGATTTTATCTGTGAAAGTTGCTATATAAATAAACTTTACTTACTTACTTTCAGTGGCAGTTCACCTATTACTCAAGTGGCCACACTCTTAATTATGCAGAACTTAAAGCTTAAGACAAAAAAAACACTTTTTGTGCCATGCTATAAACATATTTATTACATTTTAACATGGGGGTCTATGGGGATTAACACACTTTTGGAGCCAGCCTCTAGTGGCCTGTCGATGAATTGCATCACTTCTTTGTTGGCTTCATCAAAGAGATCGGAAGGTTGCCCCTTTGTTCCACCCCTGTCCATAAGGTCGCTTGTCAATAGTGTCATGTCCAGGTTATCCTTTGCTTCTGCATTTTCTGCCATAGAAATCGATTTTTATCAACATTGAACTCCCATCATACCACGCTCTTTCACAGCATCATTGGCGACCTCTACACTGTCAGAAAAATGGTCACTAGTTTTCACTGGTGTGGAAGGCTTTCAAAAAGTGCACTTTTATACCTAAAGAGTTCATATTAGTACCTCAAAGGTACATACCAAATGTACCAAATGTAAACATATATGTACCTAAATGGTACATATTTGGAGCTTTACAAGGGTACCATCCCAGAGACAGCTTGGGACCATTTTTTACCATGTAGCAGTAAAAAATTACATATTGTGCCTTTAAAGATGAATTTTGTAACTTTTAGAAGGATCGCTTGACAGAAATGCAATATAATATACATAACTATATTATCAGTGGTGTATAAAGAACTATTATTTGTATTACCTTAAAATGAGACTTAAAATGAGATTTTTTTCTATATACACTGTGGGTCTCCTTACATGGAAATGGTGATTTTGCATTTCTATGTTTCTACAGTAGCCCTAAACAGACAAACTGCTTTATAGAGCGCGTTTTTTACTACGTTGTCTTAGACGATGATGTGATTGTGCTGTGGTGGATAGCGTAGCTTCTCTATGCGTTTCGAAGGGGAGGGCTTGGTTGCAATTCGCAATCTCACCACTTGATGCCGCTAAAAATCTACACAGTGGACCTTTAAGTTTCCATGAATGAATGATGAGGCTGATTTACTTCCAGAAGTTAAAAAAACTAACCAGAATGTTTGAGGAACATGCTTTTAAACACATTAACTAAAATATTTATTAAGCTACTGTAAATGTACTTAAGGAAAAGGCAGAAGATATAAAATATAATGGTTAGTGTAGCACTTGAGAGTGTGAAAAAGGCTTCTCTTAGCAGGTGAATTCTATCAGCATCCCACCCTCATGCACTCTGCACAGCAGTAATCTGTTTACTGTTAATATCTCAGCAATACTTTTCAATATGAAATGCATTAACATTTCTTATGCAGAGGCATTCTGTGCTACCAGCTGAGCCTTGACTAACATCAGATGCTCTAAATACATCAAGATAAATACATCACACACTGGTTGTTTTCTTTTATCTTTTTTCCTTTAATATACAGCTCTCTACACAAGTTGTCACAGGCACACTTTTTAAAAGGTCCCAATATGTATCATTTAGGTACAGATATTTATACATTTGGTACCAATATGTACTCTAGAGGTTCTTATATGCACTACAGGGAGGGCAGGAGATTGAATACAGGACACTTATCACTTATCTTTGTGGAGTGGTGTGAAGCATCTGCAGCTCAATGTAGCACAAACAAAATGAATGTTGATAGAGGCCCAGCTTAAGCCTGTCTGTATAAGTGGTTGTGATGTGGAGATTGTGGACTCAAATACCTTGGAGTCCACATTGACAATGAGCTAAATTGCAACACAGAGGCAATATACAAGAAGAGCCAGAGTCGATTGTGCTTTTTGTGGAGACTCAAGTTCTTTGTGTGCAACAAAATATTCAATATGTTCTACCAGTCTGTGGTTGCCAGTTCCCTGTGCTATCCTTGTGCTGGGGCACTGGTGCAAATGCGGGTAAAATCATCCTGCTTTAAAAGAACATAAAAAAGCTAATTCTGTCTTTGGAGTAGGATCTGGTCCCCCTGGAGGTGGTTGCTGTCTGTCTATCGTGTCTGTCTATCATATCTGTCTATTGTGTCTGTCTGTATGTCTATCGTGTCTGTCTATCATATCTGTCTATCGTGTCTGTTTATCGTATCTGTCTATCGTGTCTGTCTGTCTGTCTGTCTGTCTGTCTGTCTGTCTATCATATCTGTCTATTGTGTATGTCTGTCTATCGTGTCTGTCTATCGTGTCTGTCTGTCATATCTGTCTATCGTGTCTGTCTGTCTTGTCTGTCTATTGTATCTGTCTGTCTTTCTGTCTGTCCGTCCGTCTATCTGTTTATCCTATCTGTCTGTCTGTCTGTCTATTGTATCTGTCTGTCTGTCCATCTATCTATCTTTGTCTGTTGTGTTTGTCTTGTTTGTCTGTCTGTCTGTCTGTCTGTCTGTCTGTCTGTCTGTCTGTCTATCTATCTATCTATCTATCTATCTATCTATCTATCTATCATGTCTGTCTGTCTGTCTGTCTGTCTATCTATCTATCTATCTATCTATCTATGTCGGTCGGTCGGTCGGTCGGTCTGTCTGTCTGTCGTGTTTGTCTTGTCTGTCTGTTTGTTCGTTTATCTATCTATCTATCTATCTATCTATCTATCTATCTATCTATCTATCTATCTATCTATCTATCTATCTATCTATCTATCTATCTATCTATCTATCTATCTATCTATCTATCTATCTATCTATCTATCTATCTATCTATCATGTCTGTCTGTCTGTATCTATCTATCTATCTATCTATCTATCTATCTATCTATCATGTCTGTCTGTCTGTATCTATCTATCTATCTATCTATCTATCTATCTATCTATCTATCTATCTATCTATCTATCTATCTATCTATCTATCTATCTATCTATCTATCTATCTATCTATCTATCTATCTATCTATCGTGTCTGTCTATTGTATCTATCTATCTGTCTGTCTGTCTGTCTGTCTGTCGGTCGGTCGGTCGGTCTGTCTGTCGTGTTTGTCTTGTCTGTCTGTCTGTCTTTCTGTCTGTTTGTCCTTTTGTCTATCTATCTATCTATCTATCTATCTATCTATCTATCTATCTATCTATCTATCTATCTATCTATCTATCTATCTATCTATCTATCTATCTATCTATCTATCTATCTATCTATCTGTCGTGTCTGTCTGTCTGTCTGTCTGTCTGTCTATCTATCTATCTATCTATCTATCTATCTATCTATCTATCTATCTATCTATCTATCTATCTATCTATCTATCATGTCTGTCGTATCTGTCTGTCTGTCTGTCTGTCTGTCTGTCTGTCTGTCTGTCTGTCTGTCTGTCTGTCTGTCTATCTATCTATCTATCTATCTATCTATCTATCTATCTATCTATCTATCTATCTATCTATCTATCTATCATGTCTGTCGTATCTGTCTGTTTATCTGTCTGTCTGTCTGTCTATCTGTCTGTCTGTCGTATCTGTCATATATATCAATTGTATCTGTCTATCTGTCTATCTATCTATCTATCTATCTATCTATCTATCTATCTATCTATCTATCTATCTATCTATCTATCTATCTATCTATCTATCGTATCTATCGTATCTGTCTTTCCATCCGTCCATCCATCCATCCATCCATCCATCCATCCATCCATCCATCCATCCATGCATCTATCTCTGTTGTATCTGTCTATCGTTGTCGTATCTGTCTTTCGTATCTGTCCATCTACCCATCCATCTACATAGCCATCTACATTTTCTATCTATCTATCTGTCTGTCTGTCTGTCTGTCTGTCTGTCGTATCTGTCTATCTATTGTATCTGTCTTTCCATCCGTCCATCCATCCATCCATCCCTGTCGTATCTGTCTATCATTGTCGTATCTGTCTTTCATATCTGTCCATCTACCCATCCATCCACTTAGCCATCTACATTTTCATATCTGTCTATCTATTTATTTATCTATATATCGTATCTGTTTTTCCATCCATCCATCCATCCATCCATCCATCCATCCATCAATACATCATACCTGGCTAAACAACCATTATTAGGTAAATCAACTTCTTATCTACTAACCCATGTGAACACTACTCTAGGAAATTGTCTTTTTTTGTGAATAAACCTGGGGTGACACACTGTAGAGACGTTATTTCATATGACAATGCATTTGAATCATATCTACTCTTTTCCTCAGAATAACAGGACCTGTTTTGTAGACTCAAAATGCCACAACATTTCACAGTAATATCTAAAGGCAGATTTTTCCTGTCAGTTTACCTAACAGCTAAGACACATTTACTATAGACTGCAAACCACAAACTCTCATCTAAGCAAACTTCAAACTTTAAGACAAAATCAGTTACTCTCTTCAGACCTCTATGCAATTTAATTCAAGTATTGCCTTCAGATAGCATTCAAATACCATCGCATACACAGACTGAAAACCCATTACACACTGTGAGACACAATAACCTCATACCAAAATGAATCAGGTTTTTCCAGAGTAAACTATTTGCATTTTGAACATTTCAATATCACGCTACTGTAATCTACGTAAATGACGAATAGAGGGGGAGGAAAGAGCACAAGATCTATTTCCAGAATACTTTCTGTCTGTCAGTCAGTCTGTCCATCCAGTTGACCTCCTACAGGAATGAATGTAATGAAACTCTGACTTATTGGGTATACAGGGGGAATATTAGTTTTACTATAAAAGCCAAGCATGGCTATGTAATAGCAACGCATGGCTCTAAAAAGCAGACATCCTTATTACTTAGTGCACAATGTGATAGGATCTTTAAATAATTCAACTCTTATGGTGATGCTAATGTAACTCTCTCTTTCTCAAAGCCCATCCCTGCTTTCTTTCTAAACACTTAACAGCCTTTGGCATGTTCATCTCACAGTGGTCTGTTGACCCGTTCAACCGTGATGAAAATATAGATTGTTTATCTCTTAATCTGTTTGTGCCCAGTGAGCATTTATATCTAGGCAATGCAATCACACACTATGAACTCAGTGACCCAAGATGCGCAGACCTGGATGTTCATTAGGAACACTGGAGGAATGAGTCATTCTGCGTGCACCTGCATTAACAGATAATGAATCTCACACAATTAATGGACTCTATTGTAGCACGAGTCTACTGTTACATGAATAATTGTTAGGTGTGTATTTTTAGAAAGTTTCTAACCTATAGTTTATGGGTGATTATATTGTAGGCACATTCGGTGCCCAAAGTCATTAGATAAGATGCTATGTTTGGTTGGAGGACAAGACAGAAGAGCGGAATTCGACTTTATGTGCCGTCACAAAAACTGACAAGAGCATGATATAAAAATACAGTAAGAGCTTTTTGAGAGCTCTGTTCGTTCTCACAGTATTTTGATGTCATCAGTCTGCGTGGTGCCGTATAATGTTGAATACACCTGTTGCCATGGTTTTTGTTTGGGGTGCACCGATAAATCGTGCAATTATCTTGCTATGCTTCTCAATGAATTACGATGAAATGCCACTAAATACAAAAGCCAGAGGGCGCTCTTATGCAGAAACTCAATATGCACCGCAAAAGAAGAATTTTACACACGCAGCTCCAGGAAATGGCCTAAACATATATTATATCGCTGTTCATTAAACCTTTTTAGGTATTTTGATGATAATAAAGAATATGTATAATGATTATGTTTGACGAGTGTTGCTTTTTCAAATGCATGTTATAAACGACTCAAACTAACAATGATTTCAGATTGATAAGGACTTTCTACTGATCAAAAGCCGTAGTACATACAAATAGCTGTGCATAATATCGACTGTGCGATATTACCAGGTATTATTAGTGTATATCTGCATTTATCGTCCAATCCATCGTTTTTTGGAATGACGTGAGATAACAAAATTATGTTTTTGTTTTATGCTCTGTATGCTTTTGAGTCACTCTCACGGTATTTTGATGTCATCCACATGACAGTCTGCGTGGCGCCATATGAAGTCAAACACACCCAGAGACAACTAAATTACGTTTTAGCATCGGTTAACGGAAACGCTGTCATTTCGCCAGGCTTTTCTCGACATTTAAAAAATCTTTTATGGAAGGGCATCTATTGTTTTTACTGCTTTTTTTCCCAAATGGTTACATTTTTAATTATTGAAATAATTTGGTAATTATTGTCATGGATCACAAAAAGACTACAACAACATATTTATTGGTGAAAAGTGTCTTAAATAGCTGAAAATCATGAATTCCTGTTGTCTGAATTAGTCAGTGTCAACTCTGTTACTGTCAAACTCTGTCACCAAGATAGAGTAACAGTAGCTGGGTTTCCATCACCCTGATTTTATGTGTGTTTAGGAGTATCGTATCAGAAACGATTGATGGAAACGCCAAATTTAGAATTAAAAAAAGAGTAAATGCAAACAGTGGGAGATGGAAACGCATTTGCAGAATAAATTCTGACATAGCGAGCAATAAACCCACATGACTGATCGTCTACCTGTATCAGCTGACGTTGTCTTATATGGGGCTCGATGTTGATGCAATGCCCTTGCTGCTAGTGCCTGCATCAAAAATTCAGCATTTCTTCTTCTGTGCACAGCATTCAGTTTGGCAATTACAAGCTGCACTGCTAGTAAATTTATAATATAATTATAATTATAATCCAGGTGTGCCTGACCTCAGTAGTCACAAAAACAATAATCAGGCACACCTGGATTAATCCTAATTTAAATGCGACATTGTCTGATACAATTTACATTGAAGAGCTGATACGAGGTGATTTCTGATTACTTGTGTGTCTCATGCAGGGTTCCTCTTCTCATCTGATTGTGTTTATGATCGCTTTTAATTTTAAATGCTTGTGATAGTTTAATTGTAGATCGCATATAGCGCAGACAATTCAGCGCAAATTCAAAAATATCAGAGAATACTGTTACGTGTGCGCGCGCATACCGCACCATAGGGAGGGAGAGAGCTTGTGCACAGAGAACTGGTGTGTGTGTGGGAAAACACTACTAACCTTTCGTTAAGTCGTGATACTCGATCAACCGTCTTCTCTGTCAGTAACATCTGTTGACTGTTAACTGTTACGTGAAAAGACAATGGAGGAACCCAGGACTTTCAAATCAAACAGTGATTGACAACTGGTCCAATGGTGCGGTGGGTCGTGGTGTCTCTTTCCTCCTGTTTTAAAAACGCGCAAATACTGTGCTTGCTTCGTCTCAAACAGTGATTGACAGCTCTCTGGTCCAATGGTGCGGTGGGCATTTTCAGGTTGACAGTAAATCTAGCTGGCCCAATGAGATTGGAGGGGGGCACCAGGGGGGCCAATCATATTCCAGGGGGGGCGGTGCCACCCCATGCCCCCCCCCTCTAGACACGCCCCTGTTCCCAGGCAGGTTTTATCATAGTCCCAGACTAAAATACATGCAACATCTTGCACTGCCATATTTTAAGATTGTTTTGTCTCAATATAAGTTTGTAAAAAACTACTTAAGGCCTAGTCCTGGATTAATCTAAACCCTGTCTGAGAAACCGCCCCAATATGAGAAATACAGACTTCATGCATCTATGTGGATGTTTCCAAGAAAACCATTGTCTTATGAGCAATGCATTGACGAGTCGTCATTAGTCAAAGACATTAAATCGCTTGTCTTCTGTTCTTGATATAATTTGTCCTCAGGTTTATAGGAAACACTTTGTGCCAAATTCATCTGTTCATCTAAATTGCACTGAGGCTAATCCGGATCTGTCCTTGTGCCTTCAAAGCATGCTCGGTTAATTGATGTAAGCACGAAAATTTAGCGGGCAGATTGTTTTGCTTGTTCAGGAAGCACCACGGGCGACTGAAACACGAAGACGTGTCCCTCCGCAATCTCTTGATGTACCGACAACATAATGCCTTTTCTGTTTTCTTTGCGGTTTGGTGAAACTGTCAGCCAGAATGATGAGGGGCCAAATCAGTTTTCCTGGCTGCTATTTAAGCACAACATCCCACAAAATGAGAGAAATGAAAAGGTAGAGGACAAACAGTACAGCGTGATTTACTCTCAGCGCTCATTAAAAACACAGTTTTGTTCAAAAACACAGTAATTCACTTACCACATAAATGCAAGATGAGGTTAAAACAAAGGACAAACACGTGAAAACTAAAATAATAATAATCTGGAAAGAGGTTCCTTCATTTTGTTGGCAATAACAATTTCCTTAAATGAAAAGCTACAAACTTGTACGTTAAGATTAATGGACATGGAGACTCAAATCAATGTTACTATTTATCAAATCTGGATTTATGGGACTATAACTTTTTCAGTCCAGTTGAACGCATTTCACATAAGTTATTAATCTGAGGTTTGCCGTAAGGGTTTAATGGGTTTGTTCATTGATCGTTTCTTTTTTACCGTGCATACAGTAGTTTTCTGTTCTTCATTTCATTAACTTACAATGCTGCATTACTGTTATTACTGACCTCACTCACTGAATACATCTGAAACAGTAACACGTGTAATATCAATGATGGGATCCTTCTTTCATAGCCTCTGGTAGCGAACAAGACTAGAATGTTGATACAGGGAATGATGGGAAGCCAAGATTCAGTCAAGAGAGAGCGAGAGAAAGAGAAAGAGGGGGGAGGGGGGGCGAGAAGAAACAGATTTATGAATGCTACTCTGAGGGTTTTGAAGATAACAAAAGTTGTGAATTGTTCCTGACACTATATGTGCACATTCAGAATAATTCACAATTAAATCAATAACTGCATTGATGTTGATTTATATTTATTTTTCTGTATACAAATGTAATTATTTGGACCAAAGTGGTATTGTATAGGAAGAGCTTTAAATTTAAGTTGTTCCAGAACTAACAAAAGATGTCATCCTAAACCACAATCCACTGAGTCGCATGCACCTTTTACATTTATTTGCATTTGTATTATTTACTTAAAGGTGCAGTGTGTAACTTTTAGAAGGATCTAAAGACAAAAATGCAATATAATATACATAACTACTAGGGATGGGCGAGTACAGCATTATCTGTATCTGTATCTGTATCTGTAAACCATATGAATTATCTGTATCTGTACTCGGAGTGGGTGTGGCCTAACCCGGAAGTAGGCGGGGTTTGTCTTGAAATGGGCGGGGCTTTAACCGGTATGTTATTTTAAGCATGCAATTAATATATGGGTTGATCAGAAATTGTTATATTTCTGTATCACTGATCATAAGAGGGAGAGAGAGAGTGTTTGTTTGTGTGTGTAGCTTAATTTGTAATATTATTTATTATTTATACCACTACTTCCTTTATATTTTATGAAATACAGCAAAAAGTGTCAGAGTAAAAAAAAACTGGTTAAAGCTAGCTGATGGTTAAAACGAAAAAACTTAGATGACTGGCAGAGAGAGGAAGAGAGTGTGTAGCTTAATTAATTTGTAATATTTATAACACTAACTTTAACTTACTACCTTTATTTTTTATGAAATACAGCAAAAAAGTGTCAGAGAGAAAAAACTGACAAGAGAGAGAGAGAGAGAGAGAGAGAGAGAGAGAGAGAGAGAGAGAGAGAGAGTAGCTTAAATTAATTTGTAATATTTATATTAGCTTAATACCTTTATTTTTGTATGAAATACAGCAAATACGTGCCAGACACTCAGTGTCTGGTTACTGGTTAGAGAAAGCTGAAGGTTTAAAAAAGAAAAAAATTCAGGCAGAGACGCGATGCGAGTTGCATTCACGTCTGAACGAACCCACGTTTACCAGAACTCTGCTGGTTAGTATGTATTAACGTTACAACCCGAAGTAAAAAGCTGAAGAAACCCTAAACATTAATGGAAAAGAACCGTGAACCCGAGAGACTGAGGGAGAGAGAGACAGAAAGCTGTTCTGTGTGTGAGTGTGCAGAGCGGGACACAGACAGCTCCCAGCTGAAGGTTTAAAAAAAGAAAAAAAAATCTCCGACAGGCAGAGACGCGATGCGCGTTTCATTCACGTCTGAACGAACCCACGTTTACCAGAACTCTGCTGGTTAGTACGTATTTGAACGTTACAACCCGAAGTAAAAAGCTAAAGAAACCCTAAACTATAACAGAAAAGAACCGCGAACCCGAGTGACTGAGGGAGAGAGACAGAGAGCTTTTCTGTGAATGAACAGAGCGGAGCTGCGGGACTCACAGCAACACAATACATCTGTATTTGTGTAGGGGAGGGTCGGCGCTTTTACTACTAGCCTATCACAGAACGCTGACACAATCAGCTACCCAATGATGATTTTCATTTAATCCGAGCACAGATATTGACTCGTATTACTCGTATAATACTCGTACTCGGCAGAAGTGCTTTATCCGTACCGGATACTCGTTTCAGCCGAGTATCCGGCTCATCTCTAATAACTACATTATCAGTGGTGTATAAAGACCTTACATAATGAACTGTTATGTGTTTATTACCTTAGAATGAGCCATTTTTATCTACATTATACACTGCAGGTCCCCTTACTGTACATGGAAGTCGCCATTTTGTGCCGCCCTGTTTCTACAGTAGCCCTAAACGGACAAACTGCTGTACAGAGCGCGTTTTATCACTACTGTACAACAACATGTTTGTCCTTTGGCGGCTACTTTAGCTTCTCTATGCATTTCGGTGAATGTTGGACTGAGCCGTTGGTTGCAATTCACAATCTCACTGCTAGATGTCGCTAAAATTTACACACTGCACCTTTAAAAATGTGATGTTTCAACAAAATAAGATACTTTGATGAGTGATGGTAATTGCTCGTTGATGGTACCCATTGACTTCCATAGTATTTGCTTTTCCCACTTCTGAGGTCAATGGGTACCGTTAGCTGTGTACTTACTATCTGTCTTCGAATTATGTCAAAGATTATGAGGGTCCCCTTGCTAATCCTTTATGGCCAAGCCCCACCATCATTATAGGGTCGCTGTGATTTCACAAAGTAAGATGTGATCCTGGATCAATTTTTTTTGTTGGTTCTTGATTAAAGGAACAGTATGTAGGATTGTGGCCAAAACTGGTACTGCAATCACAAAACTTGTGGCTAAAACTGGTACTGCAATCACACAACTGGTGGCCAATACACAAAAAGACAACATAAACATCAGTTGAGGGCTGAAACTCCACTTTTTAAATGACAATATCCTGGCCAGACCACTGTTGTCAGTGATATAAGTATTTGAAATGAAAATGATTTCTTAATGTCTAGTGACATACAGTGATGGGCAGTAACGCGTTAGAAGTAACGCGTTACTGTAATCCGATTACTTTTTTCAAGTAACGAGTAAAGTAAGGGATTTCAATTGCAAAACCAGTAATTAGATTACTGTTACTTTTCCATTAGCAGGCTGCGTTACTGCGTTATTTTTTAATCTTGATTTTGTTTCGTGAGAGTCTCTCGTGTCGTGACGCGAGTCGAGTGACAATTACGTATGAGCGCCGCGCCTTCAGTCAGTGTATTGTTGAACGTGAGAAGACAACATGGAGCGCGGAAGAGAACAAGACTATGCAGCGTTCAATGCTTGGAAGTACCGACATTACTTTGAGTTTAACCCAGTTAACGGTGACAAAAAGATCAGCGTCCGCTTTAATCTCTGCTTGTGAATAAAACTTTTATCTACAGCTAAAGATTCCAACTCAAATCTAAGCATACACCTAGCAAGCCGGCACAAGAAAGTGAAACTTACTGAAAATATCCCTGAACCCCCAGCTGACATGACCAATGCGGGTCCATCTCATACACGTTCACGCGAAATCTGATGTAACTTAAAACAACAGACTATATATCTGTATTTCATGGATTATACGCATTTGTGGACAAGCTGACGTGACCGCTGCGGCTCCATCTCATACACGTTCACGCGAAATCTGATGTCAACAACAGACTACTATATTTCATGGATTATACGCATTTGTGGACAAAAATTGTCATTTGATTAATTTTATATTTCATGTGTTATTCATCTGAAACAGACCGGATTCGACTCGCGGTCGTTATAAGGTAAGAAGTCCCGTTTATATTTTGCATGTTGTCATCTGGACTTCTGTAACAAAATAACTTACTACATTTATGATGCTATAGCATATAACGTTAGCCTATGATATGTATCTCAAAACAGAGACAATACTCTGATGCTAAACCCGTAGACCTTTTAAACGATGTATAGTAATGTTGATATTAATATTATTAATGTTAGCAGGCTTAAAAAAACGAATTAGTGCGCGTCGAGAGGTTAAAACAGAGAATGTTTCATTTGATTCAATTTCAGATGATGGATGCAGAAAGAATAGAATTAACTTAGGCATAAAGGTCTTGGTCCGGTTGCATAAAGCACCTTAAGTTTTTCCCTTAAGTATGACACTAACCCACAGTAAGAGAATAATTTAAAGGTGTTGCATACAGTATAATCCCTGAAATGGTTCTCTTAGGTAAGGGTAATCGTTAAATGTTTCACGACAGTGACCCAGGTTTATAAAATACTATTGTTGCCATGGAGATGCAACAGAAAAAGCTTAAGGTTTTTTGCAACACCCTTAAGTTTAAATGAAACATAATGGTGAATTTAAGGGAACATTACACTTAAGGTACTTTATGCAACCGGGCCCTGTTGCTTTATACTGTGTAGCATATTCAGGTCGTGCATCATGTTTTTGAAAAGTAATTAGTAAAGTAACTAGTAAAGTAACTAATTACTTTTGAAAATAAGTAATCAGTAAAGTAACGGGATTACTTTCATAGGGAAGTAATCAGTAATCAGTAACTAATTACTTTTTCCAAGTAACTTGACCAACACTGGTGACATATCAGGGCCATTTTATGATTAATTGATATACATTTCTTACATACTGTTCCTTTAAAGTTTTAAATAAAGAACCCCAAATTGCCCTTAACCCTTGTGCCTTGTTCAAATTTACTGCCTTTCGTGTTGTTGGTGGATGAGGGTATCCACTGAATTCAACGGCTGTAGGGATGTATCAGATGAGTATTTTTTCCAAATTTTTTTGCATAAATCTGTTAATCATCCTCAGTACTGATCAAAACTACCAAATCTTCACAAAAAAATCCATGATTTTAACCCTTTAATTGCCAAGTATATAAGGTGTGTCACTGATTTGGGGAAAAAAAAACACACACAACATGACCGATTTTCAATATAAAAAGTGATTGTAAACTGGATTTAAAACCTTTTTCACAGACTTGGGCATGCCAAAGATTGGTTAAAACATTGGCTTTGAAGCATTTTTAGTTTTTGTGTAGCATCAGTTTTAATTTTTTTCTCCCTCATGTATTGTTAGTGGCTGTTTTTGCCCCATTGACTTCCATTATAGCCACATTTTTTGATTGGGGAGCTGTGACACCTTTTTGTCGTGCATTTTTGAATGTTGGTGTTTTTTTCTTTTGCTAAGATGTCAAATTAGTCATTTTTGGTGTTGATCACCGTGTGACCCTATTAACCCTTTAGTAGCCCTGTGCAAAAACAAAGCTTAATTTCTGGCTTGTACATTGTGTTTTATGGAGTATAACTCCATAATAAAAGCATATTTGTGTGTGTGTGTGTATGTGTGTGCGTGCGCGCGTGTGTGTGTGTGTGTGTGTGTGTGTGTGTGTGCAAAAAAGATTTTCTGTAAAAATCTTCCCTGCATCGGATTTATGAACACAAAAACAACTTCAAATAAATTAAACAATGAAGCAAGAGTAGAGGATGGATGGAGAACTAAACAATCAAACTAACTTTTAGTGTGTATGTGTGCCGGTGTGTGTGTTCAGTATTTCCTACAGGATTTGCAGCATATCACTTGGTGCTCTCTGAAAGTGTGTCCACCACAACAGATGAAAGTGCTGACATGTTTGTTCTTTGCACCAATTGCATGTTTCCCTCTTCACTCCTGAGCTGCTGGTGCCTGCTGGTGTCTGTGGATTTGTGTCTGGAGAGACAGCTGCAGGAGACTGAATCTCTCTCACCAGTGCAGCAACTGGTGTGCAAGGGTGATGCTCTCTCCTCAATATTGCTGCAGAGATTTTCCCAGGTCTTCTAGGAAAGCCTTTTCCTAAACAGCTTTTCACCTCCCTCATGGATGAGTTGCTGTCCCTCCAGTAGGGTGGCCGTTCGTGCCGGTTCCGGCGGGCGCGTCCCGGGCGTGTTTTCGGGTTCGTTCTCCGGAGGTCGCGTTGGTCGACCGCATGCGTCGTCGAGGTTTAATATTTCGGGTTTAATTTCAGAAAAACAATCGTTACATTTCAAGGTCAGAATGAAACTACAATGATTGTATGTCTTAAAAGAAATAAATCTTAATTTTCTAATGTATTTTAACTGAAATGTGAGAACCTCGATGACGTATGGAGTCGAGCAACGCGACTTCCGGAGAACGAACCCAAAAACATGTTCGGGACGTGTCCGGCGGAACTGGCACGAATGGCCACCCTACCCTCCAGACAAACTTGCAGAGAGCACCAAGTGATATTCTGCAAGTCCTGTTGGAATGACTAAACACTTATGTGTTCATAATAATGATGTTCATAAATCTAATGTCTAATGCAGAGAAGATTTTTACAGAATATATTTTTTTCATGCACAGACACACACACACACACGCACACGCACACACATTCTGGTTTCCATGTTTTGTGGGGACGTTCCATATACGTAATGCATTTTATACCATACAAACTATATATTCTATTCCCCTTACCTACCCCATTCCTAACCCCAACCATCACTGAAACCCTTCTACTACTTCACATTTTCAAGAAACATCATTTTGTTTGATTTATAAGCTTGTTTCCTCATGGGGACGTCAAAATGTCCCCACAAGGTCACACAAATACTGGTATTCCTATCTTTGTGGGGACAATTGGTCCCCACAACGTGATAATTATCAGGTACACACACACACACACACACACACACACAATAATGTTCTTTTATTATGGAGTTACGCTCCATATAGCTCAATGTACAAGTTAGAAATTAAGCTTTGTTTTTGCACAGGGCTACTAAAGGGTTAATAGTGCCACATGGTGATAAACTGTAAAAATTACAAATTTGACCTCTTACTGTAGCAAAATGAAAAAACACCAACATTCAAAAATGCATGATAAAAAGGTGTCATAGCTCTTCAATCAAAAAATGTGGTTAAGAGTTTAGAAAGAAATATTTTGGATGCGTTTATTGCGAAATTGGGACGAATAATGGACAGTATCGCTGAATTCATGTAGTATTTTAATTTGAATAAAAAACAGGGGACCCCCCTAATTTATATTTTTGTGCTTTATAGAAGGTCCCTCAAAGCTTATAGGAGGTCAGTGACCACCCCAGCCCCCCTCAATCCGAAAACTGCTTACCATCACTTATCAAAGTATTTTTTGTGTTTAACAGAATAAAGAAACTCATACAGAATAACATAAGGGATAGTAGATGATGACAGAATTTTTATTTTGGTGTGAACTAAACATAGTCTCAATAATGATCATGTTCTGTTGATGTTCAGATATTACTTTTATTGGCCACCAGGTGACACTACACTCTCAAAAATACCCTTGAGATTAATTTGGCTTCTATTCAAAGCTTCAATTCACTGCATCATGCGAATTTACTGCTTCGCTATATTTGTCTTGGGGAAATAAATAAATAAATAAAGAGATGAATTATGAACACTTACACTGGAATGCTGACAATAATCTGTTACTCGCTTTCATCCAGACCGCATAGCTCCTTCCCTCCACACCGCAGTTAAACGTTAAAGCTTTAGTGTCATTGTGTGTTTGTTTGTGTGTGTGTGTGTTTGTGTGTTTGTGTGTGTGTTTGTGTGTGTGTGTGTGTGTGTGTTTGTGTGTGTGTGTGTGTGTGTGTGTGTGTGTGTGTGTGTGTGTGTGTGTGTGTGTGTGTGTGTGTGTGTGTGTGTGTGTGTGCGTGTGTGTGTGCGTGTGTGTGTATGTGTGCGTGTGTGTGTGGAGAAAGCCCTGTGTCAATACATCAGTTCTCTCAGCTGACTCCCTCCTCCACTTCTCCTCTATGACACTATGCCATTTCTGACTTGGATGCTAAATAAAATCCACAGATTCACTGGATTGCATAACGAATGTCTAACGTATCCCACATAGACCCACCTCTTTATATTGCCCCCCTCCTTCTGCATCCACCCAAAGTGGGAATGTTTGCCAGTAAATTCCCATTTCCGGATAATGAAGATGTAGTCGAATTAAAGCTCACCTGGCGGCACGTTAAAGCGGATGAGTCTGGCTGTTAAAAGTGGGAGGTGACAGACGGGCAACGCGAGTCTCCATATGGCCCTGGCAGGCACAGGAACACCCCCGGCTCACCTCCACCACTCCCATCAGCTGTCCTGATACCAGACCTGCTCGCCTCCTACCTCTCTAATTACTCTGCTTACCATACCTGGTCCCAGATCAGCGCAAAAAGGCCAACCTCCACATGCAGCCGGGTCCATTACAGGTCTCAGCTGGTAGTGCGGAGGTAAATGAGAATCTGATGATGGATCGGGGCGTGTGGGGGGGATACGGTGGACAGTACATCACAGGCAGTGTCCTCGGTATATCCATGTTGCCCCACCTCTCATTACTGTAATGAACTCGAGGGAACACGAGGGCACTGCGAGGGACCCACAGGCTGCAATCTGTTTGATTAGCACAATTTACAAATTACTCCCACCGTCCTGAGTCCGGTGCATTCATCACAGACTGTTTCACTTACTAGATTGCGATTCAAAGTAAATAAATAAATAAAGGGGTTCGTCTAATGCACGACGATGCATAAACAAACGTGTCTCTGCGTGATGTGTATGGTGGCGATAATCGGTTATGACGACCAAGTGCCTCTATAGATAAGGTGAGAAAGGATACAGTGTTTTATGGTTACTGCTGTTTTTCTCCCTTGATCTTTTATTTAGAGGCCAATTGGTGGTGGGATCAATAAACAAGCAGAATTGAAACACAATTATAAAAAGAAATGTATTCTTGAGGCTTTTATTATATATAACATTTTCCACAATTGTCTGTAGCTGCATAACTAAAATATGCAAATTAATGTACCCATGCACATTATTATATAATGTATATGTATATTGAGTCAGTGTTTGCTTAATATGCAAATAATATATGGTTTTTATATTCAAGTAAAAGTTAAATTAAAGTTTGCTGTTAATTTATTCACCATTTGTCAATCCAGGAGGTGATATTTTACTTTAGTAAACCAGTAAAGAAGATATTAAAGGGCACCTATGGTCCGATTCACATTTTTACATTTCCTTTCGTGTGTAAGTGTCTATACATGTTAATGATATTCAAAAGGTACAAACCCCAAAGTAAACGATGACGCGAGTTATCATCTCCAACGTAAATCTCTTTTCTTTTACTACAACAAACACACGGATTGTAGGCAACAGTTTACTTCCTGGGATTGGTGATGTAGTAAAAACCGACATTATCATAATTCCTCCCGCTTCAGAGTCAGCCTGTAAGTTAACTCCTGTTAGCATTGCATTGTGAATCTTTCAAACATGGTAAGGAGCGTCACATTTCCAGCTGATGTCAGAGGTATGCAGGCCAATAACAACGTACAGATTAGCTGGCCAATAAGGGACACAGCACGTTTCAAATTGACGAGTTTTGTACACAATACGTTTTTAGGTGCAGTTCAGGAAGAGAGTGAAATCTGGAGCTACAAAAATGTACAGTATGTGGAAAATAATGTGTTTTTAACCATAAACAACGCAAACATATTGTATTATGCCAAATACACAAAATAACTTTGTTTTAGCAATGAAATGGGTGTACTTTACGCTGAAATTACGTTGGGTGAATCATAATGTTATGTAAGTCTTCAGGGGCCATCTCTGTAAAGCCCGGGATACACTGCACGATTATTGGCTGTCCCAGACGAAAGATTGCCATCGTGAAACTATCGTCGCGATTTCTGTGATCGTGGCTCTTCATCGGTGGTCCTATGTCGTACAATGAGAGAGGTTCAAAGATGGCCGTTTTCCCGGTCTTGCGTCCAAAGATAGCCTACGATAGTTTTCTGACAGTGTCAGAAATTCGGCATGATCACCGCACAGTGTGTTTGCTGCTACTACCTGCGCGGCACTACAACATGTGACGCTGCCGCCAAAGCTTCTGTGTCATATATATATGAAACAGACCCTCTGCTTTCAAACAAACAAACAAACAAGCAAACAAAACGGAAAAAAGTTTCATCCTATCTTCATTTGTTCTCTGTTCATAACCTCTTAAAAATGGGTAGGTTTCTTCAAAATTACAACATTTAGAGTAAAAAGCTGAAATATTTGCATTTTTATAAAGGAATTTTGTTAGAGATCAGATTCAGAACGATTATCAAAACATACACAGAGTTTTAACGGTTGTAAAATTTGTTTTGCTTCTGTTTTATATAAATTGGGTAAGAACGCCATCTAGTAGATAATAGCAGAATTACAGATTACGTAAAAACTCGTCGGGACAGCATCATTGGCATGGAAATGTTTTCTCTTGATCAATGGCGGGGAACGAGTTAAAAGAAAACATTTAAACATCTTTGCATTTCATATACAACGACAAACAAGCTAAAAGCCTATATGAATGATTTTATTGCTGTTTTACTTAGTAGTAAATCATTACTTCACATTGATTCTCTCAGTGTTATAAAAACAAAACGGTTATTTAAACTGGGGAGTGAATTGTGTACAGAAAGAACACTGAAAAAACAGCACTAAAACAAACAATGAAAGTTTAATCTAGCGAAAGATCCCATTATAATGAGTTAGACTACACTCCATAATGAATCTCTTACAGTAGTTGCATTGTATCTGCACACTGTTCTTTATAATAAACTTCATAATAAATTGGCCATTACATTCATGTCTGTGATTGGTCATAATGTTCAGCGCTGCAAAAAATTAAAAAATGCCCTCGTCTGCACAAAACTAAATTGTGAAGATTATTCATTTATTTGGTTTTAAATGTAAAAATGTAATCCTGATATTATTCTGTATATAACTGTAGCTCTGCATCTCTGCAGTCTTTAACTGTATATCCTACTACTGTAGGTCATAATGCTGTTATATAGGTTTGAACAAATCAGTGAATTTGCATTTGTTAGCCTACTTCTAAAACATTTGACCACGTAAAGCAACTATTCAATCAAAATGTATCACATAGTACACACTGAAAAAGACATCTTCATCTAGATTGTCCAATTATCTAAAAGTTCAGCTTGACAATGAAAATATCCATCCACCCGTCAAAGCCACAACACACCTGTAGGGGAACACAAAAACATAGTCAGGAAGCTGAGACAAAGCCCAATAGTGGCACCACTCCAAAAAATAGCTATAAAGTCTAATTCACAATGATCCAACTAGCAAGATGCCATTTCATGTTTCCCTTTGTGTTTAAAGGAAGTGTTAAAAGAGATGATGTTTCTAAAAGTAAAGGCTTATGCACTCCTCCCAAAATGCCTCATTCAAACAAAACCTCAACATATCTACGTCACTGTGTTTGAAGATTAACTAAACAATTCTTTAAGTAACTAAAAAAGCAATTTGAACCAGAATGCATTGAATAGCACATTAAATTTGCCAGGCTTATCACTGTAGCACCATGGATGCCTCACGGCAAGGTCAACAGACCAGTGGAGTCAGCCGGAGAGTTTCTGCTTGCTCTGCAGGGCGGATGAGGTGTCCAAAACCAAACATGACCATTGGCCAATGTTTACCTCCTTTAAAAGGACAAACTATAATGATGAATTGTTTAGAAGGCATAATTTTCTGCCTGCATGACCTCAGTGATGAATGTCGACCACACACTCAAAAGCAAAGCTTTTTGGAGACATTAACAAAACACTTTGAGGCTTATTTCATCAATTGCTCTGAAATCTCAGAGAAAGATCTTACATATACACGTACAAAACTTTATACAGCATGGTTACTAACAACACAAGCAGTGGACTCTGACCTAATTTTAGTTTGTGCCGTTTTATACTCGTCATTTCCCCGCTCGTGTTTAAACGACAGCAAAGAGACTCGCCCACACACCACCACCTCATTAATCAGGACAGAAGTGGCCGAAAGTGGACAAGATGACTAAAATGCATCTTAATGTGACTTTTATTGCTTTTTACAAATCTAGCTTTTTACATCAGTATCAGTATCTTCCAGGAAGCGATTATCTAGAAACTTTTGGTCAACTCATGAAAAACCACGGCACATGAAATGAGAGTTAATGACATAAAGCTGGTTTAGACCCTTGAGTATATTCAGATGTACACTGAACAGACACCTGTCAGTGATATTTCATATAACCGTGATTATAGATTAACGTGACATCCATTAGAGCTTAATTTACTTTGCCCATAATGGTCACATACGAAGGAATATCTAGATCAGTGGTCTCAAACATGGTGCCTGCGGCTGTGAGTTCCCTGCCAAAGCACATTTTACTAATAGCCTCAATTTTAACATTTATTTATGTATTTATTTTTTACTTTAGCTTGCCGTCTTTTAATGTATGTTAACTTTCTTAACGATGATAAAACATATCAACAAGTTGGTTTTATTTTATTTTACAAGTAAACACAAAAATTAGTCGATATAAATAAAGTTGCCACACAGATTTTTTTTTATTCATTGTGGTAGCCCTTGCTCACAAAAAGTTTGGAGACTCCTGATCCAGATATTGGGCTCGATCATACACCCAGCGCAATGTGCGACGTAAGTGTCTTTTGCTAGTTTCAACCAGGCGCAATGATAATTTTCTAGTTTATCGCCACGTTGTTTAAATAGCAAATGCATTTGTGCCCAATTTTGCACCCATGGGTGTTCTGGTCTGAAAACGAGGTGTGTTCAGGCGCATTGTTGGCGCGTTGCTATTTTGAGGCAACTAAAATAGACTACGCCATTGACCAACAAAAACCTGGCGCAGCAGCACAAAAAGGCTTTTAAATATGAAAGATTAAAGGATCGAAATGTAAAAGATTATTATTGAGTCTTTTGGACATAAATGAGGAGCGATTATGAGACGTTAGAAGACGTGAAGAGCTGCTTCACCTGCAGCCTGGTAAGTAAATAAATGCTTTGCTTTAAACAAATGCATATATATTTAAATGTTTTTTAAATGCTACCCCACAGATTTATTGTATATGATGACTCTGTGCCTGTGGTGAGATAATTTTTTTTAAGTAAATGCTTTTTAAACAACCCATGGCGCTGTCCGAGTGCTGAAACAGCTCTCCGCACGTTTGTTCATTCTTTATCTATAAGTATTTTTATAGTACAAACCTTTTCTTGCATATTTGCAAATTATTTAATGATTATTTAGGATATCAATACATTTACAGCAATTAAAATTCTGCTATTTTTACGTCCATGACTGAAAGAAGACTGCTTTTAAAGATTTTAATCCAAAAAATAACAATTAAAAAAAATAATAAAACCACCCAATTTTTTAAAATTATTCTTAAACTGGCTTTTAAAGGGGATGAGAGCTGAGACTCTCGTTGGTTTATTGCACGTTACGCCCAAAAAAACACCCATTACTCATTAGGAGTTTAGGAACAATCCTTTTAGGCTGTGCGCTTGGGGCATAAACCATTTTCCCGTTAAAATAGGGCCCATTGTGTTTAAACTAGTTGGTATAACTGTGTATAATAGCGGTTATGCGGATTGCCGGAAAAACTCGTCATTGTCAGGGACGCGTTTTCTCTTAATTGACGAGTTAACTTGTCAATGGCGGGGAAAGAGTTGACACACTGCGTTTCACGTAACTCTAAACAGTGAATCTAGTAGTTTGTGTAATCTAATCTTACCTTTTGCCGTAATCAATGTAGTTGAATAAAAAGCATTACATAGGCAATTTCACAACAAGTGCATCAGCGCTGGAGACCTGAGATCATTTTATGTTATGCACTTCAGCAATGAGCTTCTTCACAGTGTCTGTCATTTCAAATTTGCGTGCACTTAAAATTCAAATAGATTTGATTGGTTGTCAATGGTTTATTGTTCATCAGTTGGGGGGAAAACGCCCAGAAAGTGATTCCAACGATATCGTTCCTTGTATATTTTCGTTATTGTTGTGGTGTGAACTCTGCTATTCTCTTTAATATAAAATTATTTTTACAACTATATCTTTACTGTTGTCGTTATAATGTGAACTGCCCTGAACTCTGGAAATTGTGACTAAAGAAATTAATAAATTAATAAATCAAAACTAATTAGCATGGTGTAGACTTTGCCTAGAATTTGCAAAATATTGTCACTTTATCAAACAACTTATTAAGGTCTCACACTGAGATACTTTTAAAATAAAACTTGCAGTTAACATCTATTCTTGACTCATAATGGCTGCATTTGATATTGAATAAATAAAGATTTAAGCACTGCTATTCATATAAATACGGGACAAATCAACGCTCATAATGGCCACTCTGGCGACGGAAGTCCCATCTTTCAGTTAAAAGAACGAATCATCAATTGATTAAGGGTGTTTCTCAAACATGAGGACATGCTCTAGAAAGGTTGTTTTCTTTCTAGTACAGTCCTTCTGACAGAGTCCTCCACAACTTTAAACACTAAAATAAGATGATATAATAAATGCCCATGGCAAAGTCATATTGGTCCTTTGACGATGCGTGATGACGTGGCATCCGAGATACAGTATGCAGCCTTTCTAGGACGCATCCTCATGTTTGAGAAACACCCAAGGTTCTCTGAGGGAGGGGCTCTGTACAGAGTGTGCTTTTCAACCTGTGCCTTTGTTTTTTTTTTAAGCAATTTGAGCTTAAGTTGAGCTAAAACGTATAGTACGGTTGATGTCAGGTTCAATTGTTGTCTGGAAATATGCTGTTTATTTGAGATGTTAGCATGCAATTTTCTCTTTAACATGTCTCTACCTATTTAAGTAGATAGGACTTTAGTCTTCCATGACTGAAATAACTACCTGGAGGTGTTGCAGACATGGCTGCCTAGTGGCACGATGTCCCTAAAGTGACTTTGAAAGGACTTAATACGTTGGCACAATTAGTTTATTTTGTCTTCATAAATGTAAATCTAAAACATTTAAGTATTCACCTTCAGATTAAAAGGTAGGATAATTTATTTATTAGTAAATAACCCTAAAACATTTGAATGGTATCTAGTGTAGTTCACACAAGGAAAAAAGAACATCTATTTATTATTTCGATTATTTCATGGTTCAGCAGTGTTTCACATTGAAATACAAAGTCTACATTCAAAAGTTAGAGATTTTTTATATTAAAGGGGACATTCCATGAAAATCAGACTTTTTTCATGTTTAAGTGCTATAATCGGGTCCCCAGTGCTTCTACCAACCCAGAAAACATGAAAAATAGCAACCCTGTAACTTTGTTTTGGTAAGGCTCTCTCTGCAAGCATGTGAATAAATAGGTCATGCGGATTTCGCTCCCCCCATGACGTAGGTAAGGGCTCCTATTATAATGATACCGCCCCTTCAACTGCGCTATCCAACCATGAAGCTACCTCGAGTGAGAGTGACCGAGAGAAAGTATGACTGACAGCATGACGCGTTTGTATTCCCTCAAACACAAACAGGAGCCTACAATCTTATAACTTGTAGTTTTAATATTTCTAAAGATTGAATTAACGTTCTAAAGGATTAACCTGCAAGAGAGAGAGAGCGAGTGAGTAAGAGAGAGCGAGTAAACGAACGAGAGAGAGAGAGAGAGAGAGAGCAACGCGACGGTTCGCTTTCAAGTAAGTTATGTTTAATGTGTTTCTCTGAAGTTTATATGAATGAACACGAGGATTAATGCACTGCACGAGACAGAGTGAGAGAACAACGCGTATTCACTATCATACACAATAAGTAAATATGTTGTTTAATGTTTCTCTGAAGTTTCAAATGAATACGAGGAGTAACAAGATAGATGAGAGACTGACAGAAACGCGAATGTGTTCAATCACAATAAACTTAAACATGTCATGTGATCTGTTTCTCTAAAGTTTAAGCATTAAACGTGTCGTTTTATTACAAATCATTTAAATGTGCTCGTGTGGTTTGGTCAAAAAGTTTACTTCTGAGTGTTTGTGGAAGTGTAATTTATTGTAACATGCTGAAAATCATTGTGCCTGTTTAAAACACTGGCAGCATATGAGACCTAAAAGTCTTTATTTTTATTCCACAATGTTCTCCATCTGCTGATAAACATGTATTTAGTATGCATAAAACAGATGATTGACTTTTTAAACTTGTTCAAATATATAATGCTTAACATCGCTCACTAACTTCTTTCGTGAGAGAATCTTCCTCGATGCTACAGCGTGAGCGCTTGAGACTCCGCCCACCTGAGCAGCTCGTTTGGATTTAAAGGGATACACACAAAAACGGTGCATTTCTGCTCAGACCCATAAAGTGCCTTTTTAACATGCCACAATAAATTACCTATATGGTATTTTGAGCTAAAACTTCACATAATATACTCTGGGGACATCAAAGATTTATTTAATATCTTAAAAACGTCTTGTGGAATGTCCCCTTTAACTTAAGTGTTTCACATTTGAATAAGTTTAGGACCAAATGATCCATACTTTACTCTATTGTGTCAATTTATAGTTTTCAGAGGGAACTGAAACATTTGGGCAGAAGTTTATTTTTAAATGTAACATGACTGAGAACATTACATCTTATTTTATTAGCCTCCATACAATACAATTTTCCTCTGGGCAGTTAATTCACCAGGACCACGAATATCCACATCTCAATCTCGTCTACTTTCATTAAACCAAACTACATTAGGATTGTATATAGCCTTAACTTTAAGTGTGTAAGGTATCTTCCTGCATTTATTGTCTGTGTTTATATTGCTGTGATCAAGGGCAGGAAAGAGACAGCACCAAAACAGTTGATACAAAACTCAAGACTATCCAGGTGTGAAAGAATATTGGTAGCAATATTAATTTAATGCAATGCGATATGGCAATGCAATATGTAATATGTCAATGCATTTCTGTTTTTACATTTCCATGCCCATATGAAGTGGTACATTTACCATTTTGGGGGCCCTTAGCAAAGTCCAAGGCCCTGGGGCCCCCGTGCCCCAACATTGCCTAAGGTTTTCCTTTTGAATTGCACAACAATAAAGGATGCACCGAATCCAGATTTTTTGGGTTCAGAAGAATACCAAATCCACAGTTTAAGATTCGGCCGAAACCGAATACCGAATCCCACTCGCATCCTTTTTCAATTAACACAGTAAAACACATTAATGAAGTAAACAACGTCCACAGCAGTGTATTTTTCATTTTTATTAAATTTTAACTGTAAAAAAAGGATAGGCAACATTATGCCAGGATGACAAGTTGGAAAAACTATTTTGACGATTACCATAAGCCTATGCATAATGAAAGTGACGCGTTGCGACACGAAATGTGAACCGCTCCTAAGGCTCATTGAAAGAAAAAGCTCATCTCCACGTCAGCACCCGATGTGTGTAATCAACGGCCGTGTGACGTTGACCAGCAAGCTCGGCCGAACCCGAACCCCGTCAAAAAGCCCAGTATTCGGCAGAATCCTAATCCGAATCCTTGATTCGGTGCATCCCTAACAATAATATTGAGTTTAAGAACCATATACTTTCATTCTGGCCTAATAATTAAGGACTTTGCTGCTCTGCCATGGCTGCAGCAGGCGCAATGATATTATGCAGCACTTGAAAATAGTCCCCTTGATAACTTTCAATAGCTGGGGACTATTTTTGGGCACGGCGCAATATCACTGCGCCTGCTGCAGCCAGGGTATGGCAGCAAAGTCCTTGATTAGAGTATAGTTCCTAGACATACCTGCCTAGAAAATCGCAACTTTTAATTTTCTGTCGGTCTAAGTACACGATGTAGCTACAGAAGAGAAGTTTTGTAAGGAAAAATATCAAAACAACATTTTTGAGTGCAATGCTAATGCTAATGGTCTAAAACTGCTAGCGCCAGACCCGAAGATCAGCTGAATGGATTCCAAAATGGTAAAAATTAAATGTTTAACTCTAGGGGAGCTGGAAAATGAGCACATTTCAAAAAAGTGGAGTGTCCATTTGACTAAAACAATCTGAAAGTATGGTTTTACACTTGTACATTAAACCATTATAAATTATAAATGTCATATCATCCCTTTGAAATCTGTCAGATGATGAACTTGTGCTGAACTCTGTCCATGATTCCTTGACATTTTATGGTTGTCAGATTGAGAGCTGTCAGATGAAAGCGTGTCTTATGTCTCACTGAAATGGTGTCTTCCTTGACCCACTTTACCTCTAAACTGTATATCAGTGTTTATACGTATTATTTATTTATTTCTTGATATGTGACTCTGTCTGTGAAATCCAGGCTAAAGTTTCATAATCCAACGATGAGATGATGAGTATGAAAGTATAATTTAACTTTATTTCCAGTCGATGACATGATCATACTCAGTCAATAGTAAAGATTTTAAGGTTATCTTGTCACTGAATGCTCTATACATTTTCACATGTACAATGGTTTTATGTAGAAAACAGCAGATCACTTAAAATGGCAGCATGTAGCATGAATGTCTGTAGCATGTAGCATTATATATCTGTATAAATGTCATACCCCAAAAATGTGTATTAAAGCAATAAGCCCCAAGAAGCAGTGGGTTACCAGTGCATTTTATAACGGCTAAGGGGCGTTGTTAGGCACGACGCGAAGCGGAGTGCCTAAAACCCCCTTAGCCGTTATAAAATGCACTGGTAACCCACTGCTTCGCGGGGCTTATTGCGTTTATAAAACGGTTGCTTCAAATTATGTATAGCAGGATTTCATATAATAAAACACAGCAAAGAAGTTGTAATTATATTAGTACATATATTAGTCTTCCGCCAAACAAAGTAGTTCCTCAGACTCAAGTGTGTCTGCAACAGAGCGGTTCCCAAGCAAAACAGACGGAGCAAAGACACAATGAAAATATGATTCATTAAGACTGTTGTTTTTATTTTCATAAATTAACATTCATCTAATTTATACATTAACATTTATACCGTGCAACTGTTGACGTGTGGATCAAATATGCTTGGAAGCATGCTTAACACTTTCCCTGCCAGCGTTTTTTAAAAGAGTTGCCACCCAGCTTTAGTTAAACATTAATGCCTTCCAGAAAAATGTTCTTCTTTAGATATATAAACATACAATATATCAAATGAAAGAACAGACCCTCTGCTTTCAAACAACAAAATAAAAACGTTTCACCCTACCTTCAATTGTTCTTTTATCCTCTCAAATTTTGAGCAAAATGTTGGGATAATTCCATTTCTGTGAATGACTTTTGTTAGAGATCCGATTCAGATCGCTGATCAAAAAATACACTTCAGTTTTAAAGTGTTGAGTGAAAGCATCAGTGTTTGTTGTGTAAGATCGCCACCCAGTGGATAATATACGGTACAACTACTCCTCACGGAAGCATTAATCAACAAGAAAACTCAACAATATTTATTGACACTTATCTGGATATCGCCATTAATTGTTCAATTGTTGAGGATTATAATTAATACAATATAATATAATTAGCCCACCCAATAAATCAAAATTGACAACAAAATCCGACATTTTGACAGTTATTTTCTACAGTACACAACAACAGTGGCGCAGTGATACAAGCTATGTAATACGGTTTGAGCCGTGGGTTTACCGGTGAGTTTTATCACAGCTGAGAACGCGTTTCAACCAATCAGAATGAAGAACCAGAACTGGCCGTTTTATAATATATTTTAATATATTGTCGTATACAGAACTATACATTCATATTTATAAATATAATTACAAATATATTTGGTAGTCCCATCTCTATTTATTTCTGTTTATATAAACAGCAATTCTGGTAGGCATGAACTGAATGTTGGTCACAGTCAAGCGCGGTTGCCGAATACTGAAAAAGAGATTTCATAGGTGCCAGCACAGCACGGGCTCTCGTTGAATAGCTGTCTGCTGTGATAATTTCCCAAACCTCCTCAGGTTGAGAAAAGTGGCCTGGATCCAGAAATAACACTTGTGACAGAAGATTTTCATTTATTTTTCATAACAGAGAATGTCCAGACTGTCACAAAGCATGTAATGCCTCTCGAACTGATACAGCAAACATTTCATAGTGTTGACTTGTAAAAAACAATCCAGTCAACCCACTTAGTAGCTATTCTGACATTAATACTTCTGGATTGTACCATTTAAAATGACTCACAACACCGGTTTCCCTCTGGCATACGTATTACACCTTTATAACATACCATCGAGCTCTGACTCACCGCTGTGTTTCTGAGCCTCGAGCGCCCCCTTCAACCTCCAGCCGACATACTTGATGGTCATCTTTTATTGCGGGTGTATGAAAATCTCGGGGGAAACTCTCAGTTCACGTGGCTTTTAGGACCACATTGCCTTGAATATATTCAGCAGCTCTTTTCCGTCGCTGGAGCACTTCTGAATCCCTAAGCCTCTTCAGCTCTGAACGTGAGAGGCTTCCAACTGCATTTCATGTCACTTCCTGTAACAACCAGTTTGAAGCGGCCCGTGGTGGCTGGGTGGAAGGCTTGAGTATCTCTTGTCGCTTTCAGTTAACTGATTTACAAAGACGCAGACCTCATCTGAATTAAGGCAGGGACAAATGGAATTAAGGATGCGGCAGGCGCCTGCTAAAGTTTTGCCGGGAGAGGCGTGGTGCTGTGAAATGAGGCGAACGAATGGAGAATGTTTCGCAGCCCGTCATTGAATTATGCATTGAGGTTTTCTATAGAACCGAGGATGTGAAAATACAAGTTTATTTTGATTTTCAGTACTCTTGATTATTTAAAAATATGTTGTTATGTGACAGAACATCACAATGTTGATTACACAGCTTTCTAACTGCATGAACCGAGGCAATAATCAAATAAAAATGTGTTTTGCTGTTGGAAAATAGACGTCTGATTTATTGTGAATCAGGTCATTCTGGCGTCTCTTTAAAAATAATCAATTCCAAATGTATTCATCATCACTCAGTTGTGAAATGTTCTGCATGGTATTGCACATACTGCCCATTGCACATTTTTTGGTCGACTAAATAATTTGTAAAATTCTCCCTGATTCTGTGTGTGTCACATAAATAGTGCTCTATTAACTGAATCATTTGATCTCATAATTATCCTCTTGGTTATAAACCCAAGTGCCGTATGCTTGATTCTGATTGGTCATTGGTGACCTTCCAATGCAAAGCTACTAATAGCTGCGATAGTTGGTGTTGCCGGTGATACACGGTGGTTTAGCCTCTTACCAATTAGATCACTTAGGGCCCTATTTTAACGATCTGAAACGCAAGTGCGAAGCGCAAAGCGCAAGTGACTTTGTGGGCGGATCTTGGGCGCTGTTGCTATTTTCCCGGTGGGAGAAATAACTCTTGCGCCAGGCGCAAATCAATAAGGGGTTGGTCTGAAGTGGGTTCATTATTCATAGGTGTGGTTTGGGCGTTATGTCAAATAAACCAATCAGAACGCTATCCAACATTCCCTTTAAACGCAAGGGCGCAAGTTCCATAGTGGGTTGCTATTATTATGACGGATTTACCAGGCGCACGCCAGGAGCGGTTCACAGCCGAGGAGACCCACGTTCTTGTAAGAGCAGTCAAAGACAGAGAAGTTCTTTTGTATGGGGATGGGAGAAACCCGCCCAAATCAGCGTCGGTTTAACAGGCGTGAGAGGAAATAGCCACAATTATCTCATCAGCTGGCACCCCCATCGTTGCGCCAAGCGCTACAGGAGACGGGGGAATCCCAAGCTTGCCAGCATAAATCGGACACGCAGTGTAACGGGAGGTGGATCTGCCTCTACACAGGACCTGACGCCAACAGAGGACATCGCTGCGTCCACCCTCACCGCTGAAAGGGTTTGGGGGCTTTGAAATCGGACCCAAGAAGGTCCAACCCCAAAGTACACTTACAAATCAAGTTCATATAAATTAAGGTTTCTTATGAAAACATTTTAATTATTATTTACATAAAAAAACGTAATACAGCCACACAACAAACTTATGAAAATGTTTTAATCGTTATTTGCATGAGAATTTTTTAACGCAGCCACACAATAAATAAAAACTATCACAACAATGCTCACCACTATGATTTCCCTTATCTCATGTGTTAATCTTTTTTATTGTAACAATTTTTGATTTGCAAAAATAACTGTTGCATCTGTGTAGATTAGATAAGCAAAGTGTGTGCGCGTTGTGCACGCTATACATTATGGTCAAGCATGCGCCCTTAAAATAGCATAATGCGCAACACGCCACTGACTTTAGACTAGTTTTTTTTGGTCAGTGGCGCAATTGTTTTTTGAAACTGCAAAATAGCATCAGGGATAAAATTCACATTTGAAAAAGCTACGCAGCAGTCGCACTGAAGCGTGCACGCCCCAATTCATGTCCGCGTCCACGCACCCATTCATGTCCGTGCGCGACTGTTTTGCCGTGCGCAGCCGCATACAAAGTACACGCGATTGAGTTGGTTTATGAAAACATGACGAGACTAAAGTAAGTTTCTAAATAATAATGAAAATCTTATTTTCACCCGATCATTGACGCATGTGATGGACATCAGAAATGTTTTGTGCAAAGCAGGAAAAGGGAAGCAAAAATGAGAGATAAGACTGAATCCCAAACCGCCTACTTCCATACTATATAGTACGCAAAGTAGCGCTTTTTACATACTATATAGTATGGAAGTAGGCGGTTTGGGATTCAGACGATGAGTTTAAGGGAGTGAAGACACATAACATCTTGTCAGGACTCAAACATTAGAGGAAAAATCTCAGAAAAACCTCTGTCAATAGTCTATAAAATTGCATTGTTCACTGTGTTATACTGTTCTGTATTTTCAGATATGAAATTAATATTTAGTTCACTAGCTCTAAGTCATTACATAAACAGTTAGCAGTAACTAAGATAGATTGTTTTAGTAGCAGTCATAAAATGAAAATATTCTTAAAAATAAAAAAATAAGTTATTAATCATTGTTATGTAAAATGCAAATGTGCATAAAAATATTTTCTCTCCTGCCATTATTTCCAAACATTTTATGCCTTTAAACATGTTAATAATGTTGTATATATGTATATGATGATACTTAAATATTTTTAAATAAATGTTTGTCTTTCCCAGTACTTGTTGCAATGTTGGAATAGTGGGTTAAGCAAAGGAAATTGTATCTTGCACACCGCAGGCTTTCAAGAAAAAGTACAAAAAAAAAAAAAAAATGGGGGACCCGTGCCCCAGTAGAGCTTTATGTCTAGCAACGCCCCTGTTCTGTTGTGTTACTTTTGATCCACCTGTGTGTTACTTTCGTCCCTGCTGTCAGGGTCAAAAGAATCAATGCGCTACTTATGTTCAAAGTGAAAATATAATGAAGTTGTTTTACATTTGTTCGACTTTCCAGCTGGTATTGATAGACCACACGTGTGAGTTATTGACCACAGCAAAAATATAAAACATTAGCTTTTAAAATTACGTTTATCTGAAAAATTTGACTTTCTGCTCTCCTCTACTCACACACGTAATTGGTTTCCATATACAGTTTACCTTTGTGGCAAGCAATAATAAGTAGGATAACACAGCCAGCCATTTATTATCCCAAATAAATACCTTCAGGGTAATAGGACGGAGGCTGTTTTTACTTTTGAAACAACTATTACAATTTGACTTGTAGAAAATGGGTTTGGTTAAACTAGTGACAAAAAATATTAATCTTGGTTGATTATGTATTAATAACCATTGGTCTAACTGTATGTCAGTCAATATACCTTCAGCTAAAATACCCAAACATAAAACAATGCCCAAACCTAACACAATGTCCACATGAAGTTTTATGGAAAGCAGAATTTGTGACCTGTAAGACTGGACTTGCAACAAATAAAAAAAACTCAAATTAGTATTGCAAATAACAAAATATTAATCAAATTCAAGAGTTTGTTAACTAATTAAACATTTGACCAGGCACAATACATGACATCTGAATATTGAATTTATTAATTTGCCATTATAAATAATAATGTCTGTATTTTAGCTTACTACAGTTTGTAAGTAGCATTAGTTTTTGATATTTTGCTGCAATAACAGTCATATATCTTCCCCAGATGATTTCATTGAGATTTAATGCATTAATGCGTTTATCCTATTTGCCCACAACCAGATCCTAAATCAATATAGTCTGTGGTGCATTATTTTGTCAAATTGCAGACTTTGCAGACTATCAGATATCAACAGCTTATGTGGTTAGTAGACGCTGAAAACAGAGAAGTTTTCCCAGTCTCATCATACTGTATTCCTCCCTGTATGACCTCATTCTGTGTTGAGGATGCAGATAGGTGATCTGCAGTAACATTATGCAATCACACCTGGGAGAATGAAGCAATCCATTTATCACGGAAAAGGGGGTAGCGGCTGGTCTGTGGCGGAAAGAGGAGATTGGTGGAATTTCAGGTTAATTCTTCAAAGGACCTGTGTTTAGTCATTGCCAGCAGGCTTTTTTTCTAAAAAAAAAAAAAAAAAAAATCACAGCAGACTTGGAAAAAACTTAACAGATTGTTTGTGACATTAGGTCTTATTTATTAGATTTTTTTGTTTGTTTAAAATACAGGTAAGACTTTACAATTAGGTCGTATTTAATGCATTAGCTAACATGAACTGACAATGAATTTTAAATTCTTTTAAAGAATTTATTCATCTTAGGGTGGGTTGCACCAACAAGGATTAGGCCTAAATCTGGTGTAAATCTAAGCTTATTTAATAATTATTTTGCACCAAACTTTACTTTAAACTCTGTTTTAAATCTCAGTGAGGGATTAACTTTAAACTTGCATATGAGGAGGTTTAAATATGTTTTTTACAATTAAATGTCTGGCTAAATGATTAGAAACACATACCGCGAGCGTGGTGGCGCTATTCAAAGATGCGTTTATTATAAAGTCTCAACAAAGTGAGTTTGGCGGCTCAAAAAGATTATTAACAGCACCGGTGACAGCTACCGATGCTCGTATGCGCTTCTCCTCTGTCACGCGCACTCCAGTCAGACGAAGGACAGTGAATGTACGGACACACGGTGGCGCTTCATGACAAATGCGTCGACACATCTTGTTCATTATATCACAATATCTGAGCTTTGCGATATTTCCTGTCACAATATTTCCTGATCTGTTAATCAATACAATTGATTTAAAAAATTGTCAAATGTTTTTATTTGAATCAGACCTTTAGATTAGCCTACAGGTGTATGTAGGTGATTTATAATACAAAAATTACATTACAGTTGCTTGCATAAACAGTTTATTTCCTTTTTGAATGACAACGTCAACATTGTTGCTGTTTACAGTTTTTTTTTCAATTGTTTACACACAATTTTGAAAACCGGGTTCTTTTTTTCAAAATATAAGCACAATTATCCAAACACCACACACAATTTGCATAATTCCTAGATTGTTTGCAAAATGACACACTTCAGTCAAAACATACACACTTCAGTCAAAACATATACACATATTTGTGAAAATGCTATTAGTTTTCATTTAACCAACACAGTCCTCAATGATCAGACACTATTGCAGCCAGTTTTACACTGCTGTGATAAATAAGAAAACACATTTGTAAAAAAACTTATTTTAGGAAATAGCATGTGCTAGATTTTTGGCCATACATTGTTATGTAAGGGATAATTTAAATGGGGAAAAAAATTGTGAAAACCCACAACATTCCTCATGATTAGTTTGAGATATAGGGTGAATGTACACAAATTGGCCTACTATAAACTTTTCAAAGCACTGCAGAACACTGATGCTGCAGACTGATTATTTCAAGTATTTATTTCAATACTAACAATATTTCTTACCACAATCATTTACAGTAATCAACAAACAATGAAATCAATGAAACAAAATCTGTAGACAAATAAAAATTACTGCATGAATTACAGAACTTACACTTTTGAGAAAAGTAAAGTAAACAGAAATTACAGAACACTACTGTTACAGTAAAGCAACAAGAATAAAGTAACTATTCATCTCTCCGTCTGGCTGGATCAGGCCACAAGATTTCATCGACATCACAGGCTATGTCTTCATTGGCAAGGCACCGTTGGAAGAATCGCCTTGTGACGAATCCACCCCTGCACTGAAGCTGCTTCAATAAGATCACAGGCCTGCTCCATGGCCTGAATGAGGGGCACACGGTCATAGGGCCGCAGGTCATATACCTTCCACCGCCACGCTAAAAAAAACTCTTCTATAGGATTCAGGAAGGGGGAGTATGGGGGAAGGTATAAGACTTCAAAATTAGCGTGATCATGGAACCAGTTCTGGACCAGAGCAGCCCAACGACAATGTACAGCATCTGGTCCAGTTGGTGTAATGCTGTGACAATGTCATGCAGTCGGTCAAGAAATGCAAGTATTATATTTGCATTATAGGGTCCCAGATTTGCATGGTGGTGGAGGACCCCATTTTGTGTGATCGCAGCACAAAGGGTGATGTTACCCCCTGGCTGCCCTGGCACATTGGTGTTTGCCCTGTGTCCAATTACATTTCTCCCTCTTCGTCTTGTTTTCGCAAGGTTAAATCCAGCCTCATCCACATATATAAATTCATGTTGAATTTCTGCAGCATCCATTTGCAAGACTCTCTGAAACACTTTAAAGACAATAGAATGCTGTTCAATATCTATTGCACAGTATTTTTTGTGGCAGAAAATTATGAGAAGTGCACAATACCACACCATAGTAAGATGAACAATACATACCTCCACATACTCATTGCGCAGATGTTTGACTCTCTCTGAATTTCTGTCAAATGGTACCCGATACAGTTGCTTCATGTATATTTGATTTTTCTTTAGGATTTGACCTAATGTTGACAGAGAGACTCGTTGGATGTTATTGAAAATATTGTCATCATTGATGATATTGGCTTGGATTTCTCGCAGCCTAATACAATTATTGGCCAAAACCATGTTCACAATGGCGGCCTCTTGTGCACGAGTGAACATAGGGCCCCTTCCACCTTGGTGTCCTCGACCCCCAATCCTATGTAAAAAAAATATGATATATATATCTGCAGCCTTCTGTCAAATGTCACAGTAAACATTATTGATGATAAGTAGGGGAGACCGGGGCTGGTTGTCTCACGGGTTGGTTGTCACACTGCTTATTCCAGACATACTACATGGCGCTGTGATACAATTTTGATATCAATTTGTTAGCCTTTAATAGCTTACTCATTTGCACTTGTAATTTTGCTAAGCAGACCCAAAACATTGAGGTTAGGAGACAATTTTTTATTTTTAGGGGTCAGAGTAAATTTTCATGTTGATGTTGTTTTTGTGTTGAGATCTTGTAGGATATTAGTCATTCAAAAACAAAACACTCATTAAAAAGCCAAAAGTAGTAGCTTTATTTTGAGTCATCTTTTAGCTATCAAGTTAAAACCGTGTGGCAGCTAGCTTAGCATGTTTGTCAAGAAGTCAGTTGGGGATGGTTGTCTCCTAGCTTGCGGGGTTGGTTGTCACATGTGAGTATTGGACATGTAGACTGTTTGTTTGTTTTTGTTTGCTGTTAAAATAAAATAAATAAAGCATTAAATAAAGAGGTTTTAACACTAAAAATTATTTTATTTCTCAACACAGTAGACAATTCAAGTAACTGATCACCCACTTTAATCCCATTGTTTAAACATAAGGGGCATTGATGACAACTATCATATGGGTGATATTCATATTAAAACTTATTTGCAGTTTCTAGCTTAAAAAACTAAAAAGTTACACATTATCTTTTCAGATCCCAATTTATCACTGAAATCCTATTGAAACTCTATAAGGACGACCAACCCCGTGATCGGGTTGGTTGTCACATTGTGTCAGAGTGTCTTTGATGGTTAATTACTTCCTGTTACAATACATTCTAAAAGTAAAAAGTATACACATTTAAAGCCAAGACCCCAAGTTTTAATTTCATGTAGGAATTACTGCTGAAAGATTTTTTGAAGATGAGGAATTCATGCATGTGTAAAAATTGTGACAACCAACCCCGGTCTTCCCTACAGCAAGCTTCAGTTTCAATGTACTGTGTGGGTAGCTTACCTGTTTTCTCGACGAAATGTCCGAATTACTGACGCAACAGTATTTCTGCTGAGATTTGGTTGAACTCTTTGTCCAGCTTCCATCAGTGACCACGTTTACATGCACACCAATAATGTGATTATTTCCAATAATGCGAGTAAGGTCTTAATCGCAGTAAGATGTTTACATGACTGGAGCTAACCTCTTCACTCCGGTTTACATGCAGTTTTTATTTTCGGATTATTCACACATAGCCCAATGCAGAGCACACATGATGAACTCACATACATGGTCCACTGTTTTACTTACCTTAAATGACAAACACGTTGTTTTAGATGTATTTCATTATCCGGTGCCGTGATTAAGATATAAATATGACAGTGCCTGTAAAGGGCGTTCACATGATATAAAAATATAGTTTTAAAAATCGTTTTATAATAGCAGAGCTCACACAACAACTATAACGATAGCGATTTTGGCACATGATGAACGATAAACCATTGACAGCCAATCAAATCTATTTGAACTTGAAGTGCACGCGCACTTAAAATGCAGTAGAAAGCTCATTCATTGCTGAGGTTATAACATAAAATTACCTCAGGTATCCAGAGCTGATGCAGTTGCTGCTGTGAAATTTTTCTACCACACTGACTACGCCAAAAGGTAAGATATTAACCTACTACATTCATTGTTTAGTTACGCGAAACGCAGCGAGTTGAGGACATCTGCTGGTTTCCCGCTGTGTAAATGCATCAGCATACATTCAGTGACATGTAAACAATTTCAAAAAAGTTTTTATTACAAGAAATATCCAATATTAGGTAATGCCGCGCTGCCGCGCTCGTTGAGCGAATTAGCATGAAGTTATCATTATGATGTGGTCACTAATATATTTATCATTATAATTATCGTTATAATGTCCCTTAAGCTTTTATACACTGCTGTCGTGTTATTTGAGCTGTTTCTGAATGAAGGCAGACTGCTGACAGCGAGTCGTGTTGGCAGAGTTCACGTAAAACTTCCTAATGTCAAGTTTAAAATGAATTTGTGCTTAAGGTGCGTGACTAAAACACACGCGCACTTAATTAGTGCGGTATAAATGCAATTAAAACGTTTACATGGACGCATACTGCGATTTTAAACGGCGTACGCCACCTCTTTTAATGCGATTATACTTACTGTGATTATGAGCTTAATCACATTATTTTTATTGAATTATTGCGTTTACATGAGGTAAAGTATAATCGCAGTATTGACAAAATCCCATTATAATCGCATTATTAGGGTGCATGTAAACGCGGTCAGTGTCAGTCCATGGTTGATAACATGGTCAATAAGTGTTGCACGGATTTCTCGAGTCAAATTTGGTCCTCGTCTTCTTTGTTCAGGTTCTATCAACTCTTCAAGTTCTTCTCTACCTCTTCTTCTACCAAGGCCTCTTCCTCTATCTCCTTCTCCTTTACCTAGGCCTTTTCCTCTATCTCCTTCTTCTCCTCTTCCTCTACCACCGTCATCTCTTATTCTCACTCTTCTTCTTCTTCTTCTTCTTCTAACTCCTTCCATTTTTGTTGAAGACAGGTGAACTCACCTGCTGCCTTTTATAAGACACCCGAGTGCTGTGTTTTCAAATTAGCACATGTGTGCTTCCACACCTGGTGGATGTGATTATACAATTTGTTCATTAGTGTGGTAATTGGCAATCCGGTGCTTTGTAATGACAAGGAAGTGACCTCACAATCCTTATCTGTGTATAAGGTGTGAAAATGTGAAAATGTGTAAAAACTTTTGTACCTTTTTTCTCAGAGTGTACATTTATAAAATCAAGCGTTATAACTTCTAACATTAATTAATGCACAATGAACTACTTTAACATGAATAACTGTACTGACATTAACTAACATTAACAAGAATCTTCTTTGACTTTGGAATAAAAAATGTATAATAATAATAATTTTTGAGAGTCTTCAGCAAAGTGTAAAAACCGAGGGGCAACCTTCCGATCTCTCTGGTGAAGCCAATCCGAAAGTGATTTAAACTGCAATTCATCGACTGGCCACTTGAGGCTGGCTCCAAAAGGGAATCAATTTCCATAACCACCGTGTTTAAAATGCCCAACTTTACAGTAGAAAATAATATGTTTACAGCCTGGTACAAAAAGTGTTTTTGGTCTATATAGCTAATTTTGCCCTTCATGACAACTGTAAGGGGGGGGGGATTTTTATGTAACTCATCCGTTTTAATTATATTAAGCCTTAAAGTTCTGCATAATTAAGGGCGTGGCCACTTGAGTGAGGGGTAAACGCCATTGCTGTCACTAGAATCAAGCTAGGCGGGCGTGGTTTCAGCAACCAGCCACCTCAGCTTCACCCATGTCCCGCCTCTTTACCCATTTACCAGTTTTCCACGAGTGATTCGCAGTGACACACGGCCAAGATGTTGACGGCAGGCAACGCCTACTTTAAGCTTCAAAAACGATCTTCACAAACCAATGGGTGACGTCACGGACACTACGTCCATATTTTTTACAGTCTATGGTAAAACCAACACACAAAACCTGTGCTAGAGAAAACATATAACTGTTTTGCTAGAGCATATATCTCTCCACACTAGTTGATGGTGCTAATCATCCTTTTAGATGACTATTTAGCCAGGTAGTCAGGAAAATGTGAGCAAGTGTTTGGATTGGGGAAGTTGTGGCATCAATGGCTCTCTCCCAAATGGCACACCTTATGTGGACTTGTGGTCTGGTGGACTTACAATACTATTACTATTGAACTGCACTTTATAGGAATGGTGACTTTTGCATAGACTTTATCTATCTGAGCCCAGTCGCACTTTCGTCATTAGGATGTGATTGTTTTGAACAAAGCATTCTCTTAACACTGGAACCCATCGTTATGTATAGTCTGTGTTTTTTATTCGAAGTCATTTGTTGCGTGATGACAAACAGCCCTCTCACATGCATATCATATTGCTTAGTTGATCTGTCGTGTGTGCAGCCCAGATATTCACGTAACCCTGTGATTGTGCTCACACTATAGCCTTCCGCACTTGAGCCCAAGTGAACCGCGCCTGAGCCTACCTCTGCAAGCTGGCCAGGACCCGATTAACCAAACCGCACCTTGGCGCGGTACAGAGCGATCACACTAGTCAAGTGAACCAGGCTTCGAGGGTCAAACGTGCCTGGGTGTGGTTTGGTTTGTGTAGTGTAAGTGCGTCCTAAGTGTTGGTGCTGTGTATAGATCTTAGATTAAGCTCATATGAATAATGTATGGCTCTGTTATTTTATGTGCATTGAGTAAACCTAAGGTGACTACCATCCATTTTTTTAATACCACAGATAGTTTTAAGTATTCCTGTCCTTACTCTGACATATAGCCTAAGCCCAAAAATTGTAGTGGTTATACTGTATTAAAACATTTGTCTTAAAACACAGCTAACCCCAATGTGACGCATAACATAAATCTTCTCCAAAGGAACCAATGTAGCCAATAAAAACAAACACCAATGATAAAATATAACTATGTTTGTAAATTAACCAATAAAATTGACTTTTTTGTGAATCCTTGACAGGAACATGTCAGATACGCTGCCTTAAAGCTATGGTCTACGATTTCAAAGATTGTTCATTATTAATAACCTCGTTTAGATGCTGGTTATGGTTCTACAGTAAAATCCTAACAATATGAAGAGAAAAAAAAGAAAAAAAAATCCATTCACTCTATTGGGTGTACGGCGGCAGAGACAGCTTACATTGGTCAACTGCTCTCATCCAATCCCCGCTCCACTTGAAACTCCACCTTGCGCTCGTGTCTCCACCCCATCGCACCCCGAAGTAGCAACAGCTAACAAATGGAGAAAAAAATAATCGACAGCAGCAAGCGGCCCCTGCTTGTCCCTACAGTTAAGGTTGGAAGAAAGAGAAAGTCTGTAGAGGAAAGAGCAGAGAAGTCAAATTAATATAGGGCCCGCCGCGCCATTGACCGTTGGAGGAAGCTTCAGGGAGATTTGGGACTAAAAACCGACATTGACATGGCTGACTTTTTGTTGAGCAGGTTAGCATTTATTTATACTTTTATGGTGTGAGGTGTTATGTAAATATCTTTATATCAGTCTGACAACATGCTCATGCTGCCGGTCGGCATTGGAATGTTAGCCGTTTAGCATTGCGGCTCAAAGTAATTATATTTCTTGAAGTGCTTGTATATATTTAAATAGGCCAAGTGGGTTTCTGTTCGAGCCGATCGGAATTTGAACAAGATGTGCTGTGTGCTATAACAATTACTCAAAACCTTAGCAATACTAACTAATAATTATTGTGCAGTTAATGTGCGCTAGGTAAAGTTAGCACTTTTGACCAGGGGAAACGAGGCTCAGGTGGGGAATCGTATGCCACACGTTGTTGTGAAAGTAAATAACGTCAATCAGTCATAACTGTACTGCAAGTGTTTATTCCTTCAAGGCTTTATGTGTTCACTGCTTTTAGCTAAATCTCTGTAAATCTCTGTTCTGATGTTTACTACCGGTGATCACAGCTTGACTGAGTGACGTTGTTCAGGTCATTTCCCGGTGGGAGGGGTGTGTGTGTGGAGGGACGTGATGAGTTTTTTAAAACTTCCCAACCGTCTCAGGCTTTCTCTGCCGATTTTCAACATCGTAGACTACAGCTTTAAAAATAAACTTCACTTTTACAAAAAAATATTTTACTTTTACAGTGAAAAGTTGAAACTTTGGGTAACGCTTTAGATTACAGCCCGGAAAGTACTGCGTAAGTACAGCGAATTTACAGCGTATGTTTCTGTAATTATAGTATACTTATGAAGTAGGTATGTGCAATTATAAGGGAACAATTTATAATATTTGGGGAATAAAGGGGTAACAACCAGGATATATGCAGTGAAGTACTGCGTAAGTACAGCAAATTTACAGCGTATGTTTCTGTAATTATAGTATACTTATGAAGTAGGTATGTGTAATTATAAGGGAACAATTTATAATATTTGGGGAATAAAGGGGTAACAACCAGGATATATGCAGTAAAGTACTGCGTAAGTACAGCGAATTTACAGCGTATGTTTCTGTAATTATAGTGTACTTATGAGGTAGGTATGTGTAATTATAAGGGAACAATTTATAATATTTGGGGAATAAAGGGGTAACAACCAGGATATATGCAGTGAAGTACTGCGTAAGTACAGCAAATTTACAGCGTATGTTTCTGTAATTATAGTATACTTATGAAGTAGGTATGTGCAATTATAAGGGAACAATTTATAATATTTGGGGAATAAAGGGGTAACAACCAGGATATATGCAGTGAAGTACTGCGTAAGTACAGCAAATTTACAGCGTATGTTTCTGTAATTATAGTGTACTTATGAAGTAGGTATGTGTAATTATAAGGGAATAATTTATAATATTTATGGAATAAAGGAGTAACAACCAGGATACATGCAGTAAAGTACTGCGTAAGTACAGCGAATTTACAGCATACATTTCTGTAATTATAGTATACTTATAAAGTACATATGTGTAATTTTAAGGGAACAAGTTATAATATTTGGGGAACAAAGGGGTACCAACCAGTAAAAATACAAATAATATATGCAGTAAGTATGTTATAACTAAGAGCTAATTATTTTAATATTACATGGCATTATGTAATATTACATATTATGCTAAAGACGTGGGAAATTGCAAATTATTTATACAGTAAGTAACCTCTGGCTAACGATTCAAATATTAGGCCTACGTGATATGGCGTAAGCTACTTGCAAAACAATTTTATGTTTGAGAGTAATTTAGCGAGAAAACACATTCAATGAATTGGCTCGATCACACTCCTCTCCACATATAGCTGGTGCGTGGTGATCACACTGGCGTCATCTGCTTTCACATGGATTCCACAAACTGCGCTGATTCAGAAGAGACCTCTGAGATGGTTGTAACGTACGCTGGGTCTTCATTCAATCATAGTCATACACCACATATTTTAACCACGGGGTACCATATTTTATCATTTCATGATGCATGATGATGGAGATTAGTGAACAAGAAAACTTGAAATTCAGTTAAAGTGTTTATGCTATTTATTAGTACAATTTATTTAGAATTTTCAATAAAGGTTACTTACCTTAAGAAAAAGAGTACAGGATTTTTTTTTGGTCATCAAGCAAAATTTAAAATAGGCAATGCAACTATGGTGAAAACAAAGCAAGCAAAACTAGAACTTTTATCTGTAGTTACTCTGTAAATATACCATTGCTTTCTGTTGTTACAGTCTAAGTTAAACTTGTTACCCCCTTTGTTTCACGTAGTTACTGAGTAAATACAACATAGGTAGGCTGTAAATTAAAGTGGCACTTGTTACGCCTTTGTTTCCTGTAGTTACAGAGTAAGTAAGACGTCTGCGGGCTGTAAATTAAAGTGGCACTTGTTACCCCTTTGTTTCACATAGTTACAGAGTAAATACAACATCTGCGGGCTGTAAATTAAAGTGGCACTTGTTACGCCTTTGTTTCACGTAGTTACAGAGTAAGTACAGCATCTGCGGGCTGTAAATTAAAGTGGCACTTGTTACACCTTTGTTTCCTGTAGTTACAGAGTAAGTAAGACATCTGCGGGCTGTAAATTAAAGTGGCACTTGTTACGCCTTTGTTTCCTGTAGTTACAGAGTAAGTAAGACATCTGCGGGCTGTAAATTAAAGTGGCACTTGTTACCCCTTTGTTTCACGTAGTTACAGAGTAAATACAACATCTGCGGGCTGTAAATTAAAGTGGCACTTGTTACGCCTTTGTTTCAGGTAGTTACAGAGTAAGTAAGACATCTGCGGGCTGTAAATTAAAGTGGCACTTGTTACGCCTTTGTTTCACGTAGTTACAGAGTAAATACAACATCTGCGGGCTGTAAATTAAAGTGGCACTTGTTACGCCTTTGTTTCAGGTAGTTACAGAGTAAGTAAGACATCTGCGTTCTGTAAATTAAAGTGGCACTTGTTACACCTTTGTTTCCTGTAGTTACAGAGTAAGTAAGACATCTGCGGGCTGTAAATTAAAGTGGCACTTGTTACCCCTTTGTTTCACGTAGTTACAGAGTAAGTACGACATCTGCACACAAAATATAATATCCTTATGTCATAAACTTTTATTTGTCAAACAAATTCAAAACAGATTGTGAACTTTTCATTTTAAACGATATAGACATGATAATAAACTATAACATCATTTTTTCCCCCCCTTTTTTTTGCTCTTCCTTTTCATTTTGTTTCTCTTCTTTTTCTTCCCTTTCACCGAGGAATCTGATGAAGAGGAGCTGGTGGAATCCCAGGAGTCTTCCTGTTCTGCATTTTAGAGAGAGAGAGAGAGAGAGAGAGAGAGAGAGAGAAACTCTTTAGCAAATTATTACTTTAAGTGCATTAGTAGAAAATAGGGGTGTCACGATTCTCCAAATCCTCGATTCGATTACATTTTCGATTCTGATGTCACGATTCAATTCGATTCTCGATTTTTTTATGATTTTTTTTAAGACAAAAAATTATATGCCTTTATTATTATTATTATAGTTTCACATTAACATGCACATTGCGTGCTTTTCCTCGCATGGGGTTTGTGGGCTTTACTTTACGCGAGAGAGCTTGTAGAGAGAGAATTCCTTCTTGCACGCAGATAGACTTAATGCGCACGTCTTGGACTCTTATTATCTGAACTAAAACCGGTGCGTCATAAGCAGCTGCGTTTCTCTCTGTCTCACGTGCATGCGCATCTCGCATCTGTCCAAAGTCTAAACATAAACTAAAGTAATAATCCTTATGTATTTGTTCAGTTTTATGCGTTTCATGCGAGCTGAGGCAAACTATACCTTTTGTTTGAAATATAACCCGCTGCATCTTGGCGGCTCTCTCGTCCACGTGCAGAGAGCTGCGCTCTGTCCGAAGGCAGATCACTAGGTAGTAATCCTGTTTATGATATGCATTTCAAGGAGTTGTAGCCATACATCCCTCTGTTTAAAATATAAATCGCATTCCGCTGGATGGATGTTTTTAAAAGGCACTTCTGAGAGTTTATTTTCCCCCACTTGGCAAGCCGACCGGACGTGACATGGGGGCGTGGCAGCATCGACGATCCAATTTTTTAATTCAAAGTTCGAGGTTGTGACTTAATTTTGTGACACCCTTAGTAGAAAATACATTTCTTTAGCGTGATTTCACAGAACCAGAGTGAAGCTGACTCTCAGTCCATGTTAAAGTGCATATGCAATCACATTTAACTACTGGAGAAAAAGATACAAATTGTGGTTTGATAATTTCAAATTACTTTGTTACCCAAGGGCAATGGTGATGTTGTCAATCAGTCCATCTGCACCAGCGGTAACGAGTTATCCAAAAATATTTTTTATGATATTAGGATCGCAGTTGGTCAGGTTGTTTGAAATAAAGATGCCAATTAACTATTTTAAACAATTACTACTTTTAAAAAATGCGGGCAGGGGAGCAGGTCGGGTACAATATTAATTTTTTATTGTTTTGCGGTTTGAGTTGCGAGCGGGTTAGTTGAAAACGTTGGTCGGGTTGTTTATACATTGACACTGATCTGCACTGAAATGTTTAGGCCATTGTAATCACTGTAAATTGATTTTTTTTTTTTTTTGGGTGAAGCTTGAGACACTAGCATCTTTCACACAGTAATTCTGGTAAATTACCATGAATTTATCAGAATGAATTTAACAGTAAATACAAAAATGTGCTGTTCAGTGTTCACACATGCAGTGACGTTCCGTCTTTTTACCAGCAAGACATCATTCACTCATCAGTATCAAAATACCAGTAAATTCATTGAGAAAGCGTAAGTTAACTGTGGCGTGCGGCCGGCGAGCTCAGTGTTGTAATTGTAAACAATGGCGGGTTATGACTTAATATCCATGGTCCGTATTTTGTTGTTTTCACATCTGTGGCAAACGCTGACGGTCGCAAAGTTGCTTGTAACCAAACAACAATGCGTTAGGCGGCGTCAAACGGAACCTGCTTTTCCACATTAGGCTTCACGGAGAATGTGCTAAGGACATCAGTAATTTGGCAAATAGATGATAATCTGTTTTAATAAACAACTTTGGTAAAGAAATGCGGATGTTAGCTTCGGGTGTGCTCAACTTTTAAGCAGCATGTGTGTGGAAACGTCAGTGGACAGTGCGGGAGTAAACGTGTCATCATCTTTATAAAAACTTTCTGACTGGCCTGAAGCTGTCAGCGTGGTCTGACATCGTCCGTTCTAAATGCCGGTAATTCTACATTTTTCGTTTCACACATAGCACTTACCGGTAAATTACTGGTCATCCTTTAACCTGTCTTACTGGTAAATTGGGAGCACTGATTTACCGGAAAGGTTCTGTTCACACATGACCTGTTAACTGCAATTTACCAGTAAATTACCAGTAAAGACTGTATGTGTGAAAGGGACTATTGATCTATAAATTAATAATCATGTTGTTATAAGTAATTATGATGGAACAATCCTATCACATCATGTCAAATTGGAGATTGTGATATAGCCACAATCTTTGTAGTGCAGCTGAATTTTTTTTAAAGTGCCCCTATTCTGGTTTATTATGTTGTGGTAAGTCTACTGCTTACAGAAAAATCTATTACCATATTTGAGTTTCAGCTAAGCAATGGCATTGGTTTTAACATTGTTTAAGGGCCGGTCAAAGTACAAATTGTACATTGCATTACATTTATAAACAGCTATAATACACACTACATTAAAGGTTATAAATGAAAAAGGATATTATAAAACAGGCAGTTCTAGTTCTTTATTCTGATTGGTTGAAACACGTTCTGAGCTGTGATAAAATACCCCGGTAACCCCAAGGTTCAGACCACATTACATAGTATCACTTCGCCACTGTTGCTATGTTGATTACTAGGGCTGGGCAAAGAAATCGATTATTCGATTAATCGGGGTTTTTTTTACATGGTCGATTCAGAATCGATTCTCAAAGAGCAGAATCGATTTTTTTTTTAATGCAAACATTGAATGTAAGATTAACGTTAATCAAATTACTAGTCTTCTTCACTAGATGTCACCCTCTTTTTTGCCTTGCGCAATTTTACCAAGGAGCCTGTCATTCTTTCATTTAGTGCTTAAAATGGTGGTTTTATGTGCTTCATTGTCGTTGATGCCACCTTCAGATAAAAAGTCAGATGTATGGAAGCATTTTAGATTTTGCAAGCCAGACGACCAGGTTAGTGTTGTGGCTTTTAATTTATTTTTATTAATTACCCACTTGTAAACTTGTTCACTGTTATTTTAAATTAATATAGTATTTGTATTAAATCTATATTCATTGAGTTGAACCGAGAATCGAGTGTAAAAACTGTCCCGAGAACCGGAATCGAAAATTGAACAGAGAATCGAAATCAAATCGATTTGATAGCTTGTGAATCGAAATAGAATCGATCTGGAACATCTTAATCGATACCCAGCCCTATTGCTTACACCACAGTCTTTAATCATATTTTAACTTTTCAACAATTCCTCAATTAATGGTGATATCCATAGAAATAATACATCAATAAACATTGTTTAGTTATTTCGTCAATTAAAGGAACAGTATGTAAGAAATTTATATCAATTAATCATAACATGGCCCTGATATGTCACTAAACATTAAGAAATCATTTTCATTTCAAATACTTATATCACTGACAACAGTGGTCTGGCCAGGATATTGTTATTTAAAAAGTGGAGTTGCAGCCCTCAACTGATGTTCATGTTGTCATGTTGTGTATTGGCCACCAGTTGTGAGATTGCAGTACCAGTTTTAGCCACAAGTTTTGTGATTGCAGTACCAGTTTTGACCACAATCCTACATACTGTTTCTTTAAAGAGTAACTAAACCCTAAACCAACTTTTTTTAGTTGATGATCTGTAAGAATGATGGTTTATTAGTCCTGTTCATTGATTTTAGTAAGTTTTTTGACATTTGGGTATAAAGTGTTTCAATACTACAATATATGGTGTAAAAACTTCTGAGTGCTGCCCTCTTCAGGTTGAACGGTGGCTTATGCAGTTTAATTTTCCTATTGGATGTTGGGTCCAAAAAATAACTCGTGACGTAAGCAGGTTCAAGCTCACAACGCCCTTGTTACGATCTCACCACACACTGGATCTGCCCACTTTTCTTGCATTTTTCAAATATTGCCAGTGGGTGGAGTCAGGCTCTGACCAGGGGTTTAGTTACGCTTTAAGAAAAAAATGCTACCCTGAGGAGTATTAACCCAATCCCCTATTATCCACTAGGTGGTGCTTTTTTCACAAGTTAAACACTGAAGCATTCACTCAGTTCAAACTTGTCTCTGTGTAACGTTATGTTTTGAGTATTGCTTTGACCATGGGTTCACACCAGGCACGTTTGAAGCGTCAAAGCGTCTGTCCTGTCTAGTTTGCTACATGAATATTATGCGTTTCCTCGCTTCATTCACTGGTGAAAGCCACGCGTGAAATTCTGGTCATCGAGACCGGTGTTGTGGAAATTCACTTGGAAATTCGCGTCAGGGGCTTTTTCGACTCCACTCCAAGCGTGCCGCACAAGCCCTGAAAAGTGAAGCCAAAACGTCTCGATCGCCCCCCAGTGACCGGTCCCAGTATAGGTCATAAAGCCCGCCTCCCCATGTTATTCAATGGGACTTGAGACCAACTAAAAAAATTAATTACAATTCAATTATCTTTTATCAGAAGGTGGTTTCTGTCATTTACTGTAGTTTTTATCACGCTCATGTAAATTAAAATGTTTGTTTTTAAAATAGGTATGTGTTTAGTTAGTTATTTAATGATATAAAAACGGTGGTGTCACGTCATGATTGACAGCTGTGATATCGTGTGATATGCGCATTCTACGAGAGCGAGGGCGGGGTTTTGACTTCGCGCCTTCCCTTCCTGCTCACTACTGCGCATGACTGGTCCCGAAATCGCTATTGCGCAGACTCAAGACCCAAGATGTCAGCGCCATATCGGGCAACTGGCGGCTTCACTTTTCACCATTGGAAGAGAGCGAACAGGCGTCGTCCATCTTTTTTACAGTCTATGCTCCACTCACTTCCTATAATCATGTCACTACTAGAGCAAGCTCCTGATTGATTAACACGGCGCGTTTTTCTGCCAAAGTTCAAATTTTTCAACTTGAAAACATATCTGATCCACACTTCAACAGTTCCACAATATAGACACAAATGATAATGTATAAATTAGATGATAATTTAATCATATTTTCATTGTGGCTTTGCTCCGTCTGTGTTGATTGTATGGATGGGCATGAGTACTCGATTGCTCGAGTACTCGAACGTAGCATCGATGATCGATCATGAAAACGATGATCATGTGGGTTTATTTATTTATGTATTATGGATATGGCGGCATTTGGCTAGCTGGTTAGCATTACAAGCGCATCTGATAGTGAAAACTGGGTCTGGAGATGCGTGTTTGACGTCGTGTCGAGCTACGCAGACCGGCGTATGACATCAGTTACGTTACCATGCGTGATTCAAAAACAAACGGCGCGGCGGCAACCCGCTGATCCCGTGAAGCAACCGGCCGATGCGCGCAATGCACGGCAGCCCGCCGATCCCGTGAAGCCGGCCACACCTAACCTCACATCACTGAGGCACTATGGTTTAAAAGGATGCCGTGATTTTCGGAAATACAGTCAGTCAGATGCAAAATGTACAGCGCCGTCGAAAGTTCAATGGGTTATCATCAAATATCAAGAGATACCAGAGAGCCATACGAGCATCTTGAACAGGTAAGGGATGACACAGCTAATCGCTAAAATGATAGCAAAGACTTAAAGCTGCTTAATGTTATGAAGCTTGTGTTTTGACTGGACATGTTTAAAAGCGCGCTGTTTATGACGCACAGCAACAACGGGAGTTAAACTTTCTGTACATAACTTAGTTGAAAACTTAGATGAAGTCTTGAATTTTATGCAGACAGATGCACGTTGTACATTTATGTTGTATAAAGGCTTAATATTATGTAGAGTGCGTCATGTAGAAAGCGCTTCGGTTTGTGTTTATTAACCCTTTAGTTTCACTTCATCACGCAGCTATTCCTGTAAGTAAGAGGTTTCTGTTAAAAACATTTAATTCATTAATAATCTAGTATGTGTTCATTGTTCTCTCATAGTTTATTCAAAATTAAGTTTTATTTGAGTGTTTTTAATAAAAATATTTTAATTTTCACCATGACGTGTACGCCCCACCCCTTTGATTGCCCCGCCCCCATTTAATCGAGTACTCGTTCTTCAGACCTATGGATTAATCGAAATGAAAAAATGACATAAATGCACATCCCTAGTTGATTGGGAACCGCTTTGTTGCAGACACACTTGATTTTGAGGAACTAATTTGTTTGGTGGAAGGGTAATATGTGTACTAATATAATTACTACTTATTTGCTGCGTTTTATTTTATGAAATCCTGCTATGCATATGATGTAACCATTTTATAAAAGCAAAAGGCCCGTTATTCCTCTTTTTTGTGTGAAAATCGCTCCAAATCCAAGTAAACCGATGCGTTTAGGTCTGCCGCTTTGTAATACGTCACGCGAGTGACAGCGGAACGCAGCAAATGAGGAAGAGAGAAGAGAGAAACGCTCGGATCTGATTGGTGAATGAATAGGGTTTGGTTTTACACTGTGAGCAAGTTTGAGTGCTATAGCATCCTGGATTGTAATGTAAATATATCATAGACACAGTAAAAGAAAGGTAAATACGTGAACACAGCATCTGAATACAGGGAACTATATGCAATATAATCGCCGTAATTTATAAAGAACATCGCATTTATGTATGAATCAACAGTTTATATAAAAAATTGCCTTAAAGGGGAATCGAACCCGGGTCGCCCGTGTCATAGGTCTGTGGCTCTAAAGACTGAACCACAGAGTCACATAATAGAAACTGCTCTCTACACTCCTTAAGTAGCTTCCAGCAAAATTCACGTTAAAAACAAATTGTGTGGAGGAAGTGACGTATGCCGTAAAGCAGTCGAATTTTGTAGTTTTTTTTGTGCTGAAACCCTAAGTTTTAAAATACGAGTAAAAGTGATACAGACCCCGTCAGGCTATGGTAGACATGTCATTCAACCTATTTAAAGTCGATGTACTATCACAAGGGTCTTGAAAATTTATTATGAAGGTTGAAAAATTACATGGTGTCACTTTAAGTGCAGGTACCATGTTTACTAATTTATTAATCACTTTCAATGTTTGTGGAAGAGGATTGATTCATTCACAAATCCTGTTCACTGGGATCAGCTAGAGTGTAGAGACTAAATAATTAGATAACATGTCTATTTCTCAAGGAAGACGTAGATAACACAGGGCTCCAGACTGCCACCAAATGGTGGCATTTTGTCACCAAAATTTGAGAGTGTGCCACTGAATTTTACATTCAGCCGCACATGTGCAACCAGTAAAGGTGACCTTTTTTTGTGATGTGATACTGAATTTGAAAACAGCATATTGTACTTTCTGCATCTATCATTAAAGTATTTATTAGTAATACTGTGGAAATTGGTAGAAATGTGAATGTTTGGTCAGCATGTTGATTTATGGTGTGTGATCCTAAATTGTCTGGTTGTGCCCCTAAAATTTTCAGTTGGGGGCCACTGTTCTCCTAGTAAAAAAGTTAGTCTGGAGCCCTGTAACAGCTTTTCAACTTCAGTCCTGTTGTAAAATTATGACAATAATTACGTACTCCTCATTAATATGTTTACTCCAAAGCAAACATAGTTTTTCTGACAGAAACCAATAACAATAAAGCATGAAACACAAACCTGAAGAATCTGGCACTGTCGGATCAGTATGGACTTGAGACCTGGCAGTTGGAACAACAGACTTCATCTTTTCAATCCCCTGATTTAAAAAATTGCACTCATCTTTAAGCAAGGAGATCTCGGCTTTTAAAGTAGAAATCTTACCTATTAGAGAAAAATTAGAGAAAAGTTAGAGGTTTTATTGCTTTTTCAATGTCTTTTCGAAAACCCATAATTTGACTTCTTTCTCATTCTTCATAACATCAAATCATCTCTGGTAATGTAAATTTTCATTCATACACATAAATTGTTAATATGTCCAAACATAATTGAGCCACTTACATTGCAGCAATGTTCTTGTACGTAGTTTGTCAAAAATACATTTGCCTTACAAATGAATGGCACAATAATAATTGTATATAAATTAAGCTTGCATTGTATCGAATTTCCACTTGTGAAAATAAAAACAGTCCACGTTTAGGTGACACTAAAAAACAGGAGTCGTAATGGTGTAATAACACCAGGTAACAGGTTATATGTGTTAGCTGTTCACAAAGCTCAGGTGTTAAAAGTAGCTAATTACTATCAAAACTTATATAGAGGGAAAGGTTCTCCTCTTACATTGAAGTCCAGTCGAATTTTTCTTCGATAAGGTGGCGGTGCTTGTCTCGCTGCTCCCACATGCGACCTCGGCCTTTTCCTCCACCGCCCTGTATTTGGCTGGTTTTAATATATTTCTTTTGGTGCGTTTCATCTTTCACAAAAACAATCAAATATTGATAAAAGCCAAAAACAAATTAAACAGTTAACGTTAGGTGATCATAAATGTAATCGAAATACCTACTGTCTTAACGTATCCTGTCCTCCTGCTGCGCGCACATGTGTGAAGTATGCTGGGAATCGATTAAAAAAAGATTCACTGTTTCAGAGTCGCTATGAATCGCGAAGACTCACTAAGCTGGGAATCGCGGTTACGCCCACTGAGTGGTAAAAGACAAAGCGGCAGCATTTGTGTACAATGTGAAATCAGCAAAAAAACACGGGAAAACGCGTCTAAATTGGAAAAGGCTGTTGTTAGATTGTTGCTAGGTTCACTATCAAGTCCAACAAAATTTAATTTTTGCTGCTAATTTTCAGTTATACTGACATTTTCGCGACCACTGCTAGAACAGACAGCCATTTGTTGAATTTGCCACTCATAGGAGAAGTGAATCAGTAGCAGTAACTTGGCATATGTCAGGGATGTAAAATTTTGGGATAAAAAAATCATATAAAAAGTACATGAAATACATTTAAATGAGTACCCTGATGTGTAATTGCAAAGTTTTGTCCGTGATTCTTCATTAAATGCAGGGTATTTGATCCAGAAACATTTTATTTATGCTGGTTAAAAGTCTCCTCACACACCCTATTAGCAATCACTATATTAAAGCGTAACTAAACCCTAACCAATTTATTTTAGTTAATGTTCTGTAAGAATGATGCTTTATTAGTGCTGTTCAATGATTTTATTAAGTTTTTTACATTTGGATATAAAGTGTTTCAATACTACATATATATGGGGTAACGTTTGAGTGCTGCCCTCTTCAGGTTGAACGGTGGCTACTGCAGTTGAATTTTTCTGTTGGATTGTGGGTCCAAAAAAATGACTCGTGACGTAAGCAGGTTCAAGATCACCACGCCCTTGTTACGATCTCACCACTCACAGTTCGTCCCCTGTATCCTTGGGATCTGCCCACTTTTCTTGCTTTTTTCAAATATTGCCAGCCCAGTTTGTGGAGTCAGGCGGTTTGTTGCATTGTTTGTTTTGCTAAGGTAGGTAACTTAACGCGATAAGTTTGTATTAAGATGGATTCAGATTCTTTTTTGATAAAACATTGTTTTGTTTATGAAATTTGTGTTCGTTTACGGATTAGTGTAACGATATAACTTAGTTACTACGTCTACACTACCGAAAGTGTGCTTTAACTAATTCTGATGTAAACCAGTTGTTTATGTTGGTTATTTTGGGAATGTTATTTACTTTGTACTGTAAGTTTTTGTTACTGGTGAATAAGACATGACATGTTGACATCTGATCTGTGCGTGTTAATGTGTTTTGAACAACATAAAAGACTTTGGATGGCGATTTGAACGGAGGGTGGGGTCGTTATTTCATTGCTAGTCGGCTACCGTTAGCTTTTTCAAAATTAACGTTACATACCCTAAACATCCATTATGATGAGTCTTGTGTTCACTAATCTATCTAATCTTGTTGATTTTTGTTACAGGCTTGTGTTTCTTCTGTTTTCGGGTTTTTAGTTCCAGGACTGCATTTACTTTTTGTTGTTAACACATTTCCAGGTAAGCCAGTTTCCTTAAAGTTGATTCGAATGTAACATTATCTGATATTGTTTGACGATAATATTATACATATATAGCTATTATCTACAACCTAAATTTGTTGTTTCAACATGCAAAAATTATGATTATCAATTTAAGTAAACAAACATGCACAATTTTATTTTGTTGGTCACACTCCCCATCAAAAATGTGATTCATAATGAGATGGCCTAGTGCAATTTTGAAAATGGCCAATTTTAAAGTTATGCAATGATCTACATGACATTTGATGATTACAATAATAAATGTAGGCATTATTTTTGTCTTCTATAGCCATGGGCAGGTTAATGGCAGAATTGGTCCACAAAATGGAGAAAGGAGGAAGAAAGCTGATTAAGTGGTTGCAGAAAAAAAGGCTACTTGCACCAAAGATGAAGTGCCCTGCTTGTAAGCACCACATGAAAATGGCAAAATCAGGCTCTACAAGACTTGGTTATAGGTGGTAAGTATATAAGTAAATGTGTACATGATTTGCTTAGTTGTGGAATATTGATTTCCCTTTTCATGTATTAGTGCCCACAGTTTAGATAAACAGTGTGCATGCTACATCAGTTTTTCTAATTCTGACACAATGTCATTGTATGGTGACGTATCATGATCTGTCCTTCATAAGGTTACAGATAAAGCCAAAATTATTAATTAGATGAGTGTTTAGAAGCAAGGTGTCTATAGTAAAAATATTATGCTGTGGAAGATTTTGATTGGATTGCACAAAACCAAGAAATCAACCCCCAGGATTAAGATCTGTCCATACTGGAATAACCAAACCTGTTCATTCCATTTAGAGAGAGAAACATACACACATACACACAAATAATAAATATGTATTTACAACATTGTAGTAACGGTTATGTTTGTATGCAGTATATCACTGAGTATATTTTTCCTCTAACCCTGGCAATATATAAGCAGCTAGGCTATAAGTAAGCAATAAGGTACGAGAGGCTGTGCTGTATCGTGAATAAGTAACGGCTGAAGGGCGTTGTTAGGCACAACGCGAAGCGGAGTGCCTGCAACCCCTTCAGCCGTTACTTATTCACGATACAGCACTTGCCTCGAGTACCTTATTGCTTTTATAAAACGGTTACCACACAATATTAAAGTAAAAAAAATATTAGTGCAACTTTCATGAAGTTATATCAATAAAAGCATTCCTTCCGCTAGAAAAAATAGTGCCTGTCGCGAACAACAACATGAAAGCTCAAATAAAAACAACAAACTGTTCTCAGACTTTGTCTCATTATATGTTTATCTGTTGCTAAGGGTGTTGCTAAGGGCGCAGTGATATTAAATAGAACCGTTGGGTAAAGCGGTCATAGCAGTGTTTTATTGTGAATAAAGCACACCTGTTGACCAATCAGAATCAAGGATTGGAACTAGCCGTTTTATAAAAATAATAATAAAACGGTTAGTTCCAATCCTTGATTCTGATTGGTCAATAGGTGTGCTTTATTCGCGATAAAACACGCTTCACCCAACAGTTCTGTTTATCACTGCGCCCTTAGCAACACCCTTAGCAACCACACGTATCGGTTTGTTGTTTTTATTTGAGCTTTCATGCATATTACACATTGGAACTTTGTTGTTAACAGTCAGGGACTATTTTTTCTAGTGGAAGGAATGTTTTTTATTGATTTAACTTCATGAAAGTTGCACTAATATTTTTTTAACTTTAAGATTGTGTGGTAACCGTTTAATAAAAGCAATAAGGTACTTGAGCCAAGTGCTGTATCGTGAATACGTAACGGCTGAAGGGTGTTTCGCGTTGTGCCGGCAACCCCTTCGGCCGTTACTTATTTCACGATACAGCACAGCCTCTTGTACCTTATTGCTTACAGAAATATTATTTATGCACGCGTGTCAGACAGAACAGTGTTAGGAACAGAGAGTTGGAAATTTTGTATCTGTCAGTGGAAACTTAGTTCCTTAGTGCACAGGCAAATATTGCTCAGATTTGTCATATGTGTCTTAACATTGTGTGGCACTGTCTGTATAGATCATGATTTTGGACTTATTTAAATATTCTTTTTAATTTAAATTGTGGATTTTCACCACCATAGAGTTGATTTTTCATGAATACATACCTTATTGTCGAAAGAGATGCAGCTCATACAAGGATAGCTTATTTGTGTAATATGATATAAACATAAAACAATATAAACTCTTTGAATCCTTGTTAAGGTTTATCTAAGTTGTATGCAATATCAAATGGTATGTTTTTATTATTAATATTATTTTCACATTTTTGTTTAATGATTTCCACAGGAGGTGTCGAAGAAGCTGCCACGGGGACATTTCAAGAACCATAAAGAAGGGTTCAGTTTTTGAAGGTTCACACATGGATCTGTCAACCTGGCTCAAGATTATGCACAAGTAAGCGTTTTTTTATTTTATTTTTATGAATGGACTTCAATGCATTTTTAGCATTTTTATGTGAAACAATAGTTATATTTTTACCTTTAGAGAATTGTATACTTTAGCTCAATTTGTCTCACAACCCTCTGACACAGCACATTCATTAAATATTATTTTTAATTCAACAATCACTAGATACATTATATGCGTATGTATTAACAGTATTCATTTTGAATTGTCAGTTTTGCTCAAGGTCTCAGAAAAAGACATGTGGACATGATTGAGGAAGGGGTTATTGGAAGCAGTGCATCAATCACTAAAGTGTATGATACACTTCGCCACTGCTGCGTTACTGCCATTCAACGACTTAAGAAGAGAAAAAAGATGAGAATTGGTGGTAGACACTCTTTTGTTGTCATTGATGAAAGTAAATTCTGCCACAAAAGAAAGGTACAACACTGAATGTCAGATGATGTTGACAAGCGGGATAAAAATATTTAAAAAATAATTTTCTTCCATTAATTAATAATAACATGGCTGTTTCATTTTTATTTGACTATTTGTAGTACAACCGTGGACGATTTGGGAGAGCCTGGAGACGACAACGTACATGGGTCTTTGGATTGCTGGAGGTGAGGGCTGCACGTCGAAGACCAGTTTTGAAGTTGGTCAAAAGCCGTTCCAGAAGGCATCTGCTACCCATTATACAAAAGTATGTAAGAACTGGGAGTCAAATTCTCAGTGATAGCTGGAGAGCATACAATACCTTGCAACAGCAGGGTTACATTCACTATCAGGTGAATCACAGACGCTTCTTCGTCCATCCACAATCGGGCGCACACACACAGCACATGGAGCGTGCATGGCGCTCATATAAAGAAAATATATATCGCTACAGGGGAAACCTCACTGAACATTCATTACAAAAAAATCTTTGTCTGATTGAGTGGAACTATTGGCTTGGGAAGAATCACAGACATGGACCCATTGGCCGCTTACTTCATGACATTAAAAAGGTTTATAAATTGAAATGAGACAAAACAAGACTGGTCATAACCAGAAGACAGTTGTTCGTCCTTGTGTGATGTTTTTGTAGGGTGGCCTTTCGTTTGGACTTTAAGCCACTTAATTTAATCTTGAATCATTTAATTCTGCATGGACAAAAGAACAGGATTTTATATAAAGTGCTGTTGTCGCTTGTGCTGCTGCAGAAGGTGAACTTCTGCGTTAAGAATTAAAAATTTGATTTTATTTACTTTTCGCATTCATTATTTGTTTATTTATGTATTTCTTTTATTATAGAAGTCCAGAAATGTTATGTTTTAGGGCACTGTGTACTTTGCAAGGTTCATCTCAGTTGTCAGTTTTTTAAACATACATCACAATGTCTTGAATAAATACAAATATTGTGAGCAAACACATTTTTGCAAAACTTGAATATTGTTCATTTATTTCAGTAATTCAATTTAAAAGGTGAAACTTATATATAGACTCATTACCTGCAAAGTGAGATATTTCTAGGAATGGAAAAAATTGTATTGTAGTTGCGAGTACACCTGAGTATTATGCAATTATTCTTGCCTCAGTAAGTACCGCAAAGTGTCCTCCTTTTTGGTGTTATGGTAATGGCCACCCTGTGTTCTCGGTTGTAATCATTATACATGTACTGTACAAAACTGTACTCACCCCAGTTAAAATGTTTGGTTAGTGTTATTTCTTGTACTAATTTTTTATAACGTTGTTTTTTACTTAAAATGCCAAATTACAGTAAAGTTGTGTAAAAACCAGAAATTATGAGTGTAATTTCATACACCATACAAACCTTTAACATGACATTTGAATCCTGGCATTTGAATTGTGATGTCTACACTTGTTGTTTATAAGTATGTGAATATTGCATTCATATACAAAATGAGTAAAGTACAGTGTTACACTAGTAAATTTATAGAAATAATAAACAGGCACAAGGCATGTTAATATAATTTGCTTTGGTCTGTTTTATAGATTTTAGTCAAAGTGCAGTTACTTTTGAATACTTAAGGTCAAATAATAAACTCAGATTTAACTGGATGTTAACACTTTCTGCTTTAACCTAGAGACAGTTTTTTTCAATTGAAACTGTATTATTCCAATACATTACAATTATTTAATTTTTTGGTTTAAACTTTTTTTTAACTTTTTCAACCTAGTTTAAAACTTTTTAAACATAGTTTAAAGGTATTTAAACATTTAGGTAAAATCGTTGCCCCCTGCTGGACATTATTTGATTACATGATTAGTAGTTGGAACGAGATCATGGAAACGCCAAAAAATATAATTGCGTTGCTGCGTGAGTCACAGATTCGAGGGGTAGGTCTGCATATTTTGCGCGAAACAGTCTGGGAAAACAATGATGAGGGAAGCGATATTACGCATTTTCTCAAAGTGAGGATTCCAGGAGACCGTGGTGAGTCCGTGATCCCCGTACTCCGGCCCACAGACATCGAAGCTTTGAAAGCAGGTAAGACGTTTTCTACACGGAGTAACACGTGCGTTGCTTGCGCTTTTCATTTTTTATGTGCTCTAATTTAGCTGGATGCAAAAAATTTTTTTTATAAAATTTACTTTGAAATAATACATTTTTAAAAGTGAGATAGACAAGTTGTGGCATGTCATTGCAGCAGAAACAGTTCGTGAGGCCATTCCGGTTGACGACAATCGGTGAGTAAAATTTTGTTAGCCTTAGCATTTCTATATCGAATGTTGTTAAGAGGTTACATTAGCAACAGCAGATAATACAGTAGTGTTTATGATATTATATTTTTTGTTGTACCACATTATTTTAATTACTAATTAGCCGTTGTATGTTGTCTACGTTACATGCAATTAACGTTACCTAAATTAGGTTGAGTTATCATGACAGCAACTGTAAAGTTGCTTACTCCAGTAAGATAAGGCCAACTGGTTAGTGATTAACTTAACAGTTTCAGTCTTTTCAGTAGATTTACGATGGGGGACAGTGCACAAGACAATCCAGAATACTCCACAGAAGGTAAACAAGATGCTAATTTACATGTATTTCCAAGAACAGTACGCAATGCCACTACTTATTGTTATTATTATTATTATTGTTGTTAGCTGTGTCTGAAACGGCTCCCTATCCACTATATAATGCACTATATCGGGTGTCGGCCATTTTGTAGTGGTGTCCGAAACCCCAGTGAACAACTTTATTCCCCACATTCATTCACTACTTTTTACCCACAATGTACTCTCATTCGATGTACTTTCGTTCACTCATATTTCCCATGATGCAACGGGAGACGAACGCCTAACTTGAATCAGCTGAAGGATACTGACAGTAAACACCAAACATTTAGGTTTATGGACCATTTCAAAAGATGTAAACAAGCACTTCCTGTTTCAGTTTTTTAACACTAGATAAACATTGGATAAAATAAACCAACGGAACATATAAACCTGAATTAACTGAAGTTAAACAAACATCTTAAAGGTATGTGAAATAAAAAATAACTGTCACAAACTGTAACATGAAGTGTTTCTGGACCAGTGTTGTTTACATCATTTGAAATGGTCTATACACTTGTTACTTCTTTTTGTCAGTTATTTTCTAAATTGAAAATAAACAGATGTAAAATAATTGCGTTATCTTTTATTTAAAATCTGATACACATTTTTATTAAACAAATATTTTAAATAAACAGCAGTAAATAAATATTATAAGCAGTTGTTTTGCTCTCTTTATTATAAACTAATAGAATAAACATGACAAATGTGAAAAACAGTAAGAAAGTAAACTTTACCATTTCACGGCGCAATCAATAAAGCCACATGAATCTCTGTGACAGTTCTCTGACACATGATATTTACGTCAGTGTCCGAAATTGCTCACTCATTTTCATTTGCTTCTTCCCCATATAGTGGACTCAATTGTTATTCCCCATATAGGGAATAGTGAATGATTGAACAAGGGAACGGTTTCAGACACAGCTGTTGTTTTTCGTGTGTGTGTGTGTGTGTGTGTGTGTGAGCGCGTGCGTGCGTGCGTGTACACTATGTAAGTCAGCTTTGGTAAACATTTGCTGCCAATATCTAATTGTGGTCAAAAGTTTAAAAAAAAACATTTTCCAAGTGACAAAAAAACAGATTAAGATGGAGGCTAGTCAAAGCTGGTCATTAACAGGAGCTGTTATAACCAGTTGATTCCTCCTCCCCCCAGCAGTTGCATCTGATGAGGGAAGTACTCTTGCTCCTACTGGCTCTGTTCTCTTAAAAAAACTGATGGAAGAGAAGAGTGTGTTGATGGACCAGAGAGATAAGTTGAGAACAGAGCTGAATCAGTTGATGGATTCTGCTGCTGCTGCATCTGCCCCTGCTCCATCAACTGCACCTGCCCCTACTCACAGCTACAGTAAGTTAGATTGTTGTTTTTAAACATGATGTGCTTTAAAAATATTTATATTTCAAGTTTCCCCATACATGCTTTTGTATTGGTAGTTGATTTTTTTTAAAAATACATGTAAAGAATTAGTTTAAAAGAGGTTAAAGCAGAGTACATTTATTTTCTTTTAGAGAAACCAACAAAGAAAAGGATTAGCTCCTCATCATCTTCGTTGTCCACTTCCTCCTCTTCCACATCTTCTTCAACATCTTCTTCTGAGGCAGAAAAGAAGAAGAAGAAGAAGAAGAAGAAGAAGAAGAAGAAGAAGACAAAAAAAACCCAACGAAAGAACATTTGGGAGAAGGAGTAAGTTGAAATTATAAAATGCTACTTAGCTAACACCCTGTCAACTTCTTCACCTGCACTCTGCAAATTTTGGACATAATTTCTCACTTTGTATTTTTCAGCAACACCCTAATAAGCGGTTTGGAAAAATAGATTTATTGTGTTAGGGTTTCCACATTTATGCTATACTCGGGGTACCACAATGTTTTAAAGGGTTAGTTCACTTTGCTGATAATTTACTCATCCCGATGTCATCCAAGATGTACATGTCTTTCTTTCTCAGTAAGAAATTAAGGACATTTTTGAGGAACACAATCCTTCAATGGCAACCAAATATTCCAATGTTCAAAGAAGGTTCAAATGCCTGTCTCAATGCAGCTTCAAAGTCTCTACATGATCCCAGTCGAGAAATAAGGGTCTTATCCAGTGAAACAATAGGTTATTTTCACCCAAAAATTCAATTATATACTTTTTAACCACAAATGCCCATGGTGTACCATCTCTGAGATGCGCCATGCACGCGTCATCATGTTGGAAAGGTCACGCGTCACGTCATCTGTCTTAAGTTATTTGTCTATCTAAGTTATTGTGTACTGTGGTGTGGTGAAGTATTGAGCCCCCCCCCCCCCCCCAGTTATTGCGTCCCACATAAGGACCCTAGTAGTATGTCTGATCTAAATCTGTTATCATGATAACGTGTAGCTAACGTGAGCTGTTTTAGGGTTACATGGTAGCTTTATGTATATTATAATGCTATATCCCGCTGCTATGAAGGCCTACAGTTAAATCCTGATGCTGTGTGCAAGATTATGTAAAACTAAAAGAAAAATCAGTTTGTTGCCATCAAGTAATACATTATTTTATAGTGCTTTTCATAGTAGGTTTGCCTGCATCAATAGCAGATGAGAAAGTCCGCAAAATTTAAAAATACTACTGATATTGTGTCATGAAATGTAGTTTAAGGAGTTTTTCAGTCGAGAATGTAGTTGTCTGAAGCGCAAATCTGTGGTTTATTTATAAAGATACCACCTTACCTAGGGTAGTCCTCCTGATGTTTGCCGCTGGTACTGAATCATTTACCTTTTAAGCTACTTATACTGTTATACTTTTAAATTCACAATATATAACTTCAGTTATATACTATTATATGAAACATATAAGTTAAAATACATTAATGACTCGTTATAAAGTAGGTCAAATGACATATTTGATTATGTGATTTGTCTGATTTGTAAACGGGCACTAAAGCGATTACCCTTTAAACGTGCTTTGAACCAGTTGGATTGCTTGGGTCCTTTGTTTTTTTTTTTTTTTTAGAAAATGACACATCGCTTCGCTGGATATGACCCTTATTTCTCGACTGTGATCGTGTAGAGAGTTAGGGGCCAGTCACACCAAAAGCGCTTTAAACGCTTGCAAACGCAAGGCCCAACGCACTGCCTTTTTTTAAAAAGAGCAGTGCGACGCGGCTTTTCGTATTGCTAAGCAACCACCGAGTCAGCTGTCTTGTCAATCAAATATTGAAGCGTGAACGCTCTTTTGCTGTTAACTGTCATATTAGCAGAAACTTTAAAAAGAGGGCGCTTGCTCTGACCTTGTTTGAGGGTGAGAGGTGCACAAACACGCAGGAGAGAGTCAGCGAGTGGACTCCGGTTCTTCAAAGCAACTGTAAACTTCCCTCACCACAACGTAAGGCCCGCCTCTCCCCTGATTCGATTGGACAATGGAAGACGCGAATGACGACAGGCGCTTCTCCGCTTTCAGCGCTCCTTCAAAAACGCGTGTGCGGCAGGCGGCAAAAAAACGCAAGGCGCTCGGCGTGCATAAACAGCGCGCAAACGCGCCCTGCCCATAGAATATCATTCAAAAAAGGCGCCTGCAACTGCCATAAACGCTTTTGGTGTGACTGCAGCCTTAGAGTGTTTTCCTCAAAAACCTTAATTTCTTTTTGAATTAAGAAAGTAATACATGGATATCTTTTGACATCGGGATGAGTAAATAATCAGCAATTTATTTTTTTTAATCGAACTAATTCTTTAAAAGCATCAAATCTGTATATATATTTGCACTTGCATACACTGCACAAACATCCTCTTAACTTTACTACTTTTTCTCAATTTGAAATATCAACTTCAAATTAATATAACTTCAGGCTCTAAATAGGTGAAAGTGAAAACAAATTCTTTGTGCCGTACTGCTTAAATTTATCCAGCAGTAGGTCTCTGAATTAGAGTGTGAAGCTTGCACTGATGGTACAAAGTAGTCTTTAAACTATTTTATTTATCTTTAAACATGTTTAGCAACACCGTTACATCTCAGACAGGCCATTTCTGCTTCCTGCTTGTCATGACTCTTAATGACTGTGTCATTAATGAACATGCACAGAACATCCTCGTTTTTGGAAGCAATACGATCAAGTGTATACATGGCTAATGTTTTCTTAAAGGCGGAGTCCACGATATTTGAAAGCCAATGTTGATATTTGAAATCACCTAAACAAACACGCCCCTACCCCAATAGAATCTGGACCTTCTGTTGATAGACCCGCCCCACACATACGCAACCCGGCAAGGATGTCAGTTAGTAGACACGCTCCTTACTGCTGATTGGCTATAAGTGTGTTTTGGTAGTCGGCCCGTCTCCTTTTCCAAAGCGTTTTTCAAACATTGTGGACTCCGCCTTTAACAAATGGATAGCAAAAGGTGGTCCCACTTTATATTAAAAGTGGCTTTAAGTACTATGTACTACATCGAAAAATAAGTACAATGTACTTATTGTGTTGTTGATGTATTGTAAAACACTTTTGCTGCTAGTGAGATGTGATACGGGTAAGGTTAGGGACAGGTGTGGTGGAAAGTTATAAGGGTAGGTCCTAGAGACTTGGGGGTGGGGGCGTTTTTTGAACGGGCCAGAGAGAGCTTTCGAAAGACACCAGCCCCGAGTCTCTACTCAAGTGTACTTTTTTCTCTGGACTCTCTGTGATTTCAGATGCTTTGCCGCGTCGGGGTCATTGCCTCGATCGCAACGAGGTAACTTTCGAGATTGTGCGACAAAGTTTGAAAATAACGGGCAAATGTAGGAAAAAACAGGGTTGTGTACGTTTGGGGGGGGGTCGGTAAGGCCCCCCATGCAAATAATGGGCAAATGTACGAATAACGGCTCCGTGTCATTTGGGGGTTGTTAAGGCCCCCCATGCAAATAATGGGCAAATGTACGAATAACGGCTCCGTGTCATTTGGGGGTTGTTAAGGCCCCCCATGCAATAATGGGCAAATTTACAAATAACGGCTTTGTGTCGTTGGGGGGGGGGGGAGCCTGGGGACGCCTCAATAAGGCCCCACCGGACCCGAAGGTCTGCCCAGAGGCGGCCCCTTGGGCAGGACACATTTTGGAAGGCCGGTGTGCGCAGCTGACACAAACCCGCATACTTTTCCAATTACCTAACAGGCTCATGTCACGGATTCCCTAGGCATGTAAGGGTCAACTGTGTAATTGCAAATGTAATTACATAATTTAATTAAACATGCTGGTATTTTTAATATATGTACAATGTAAAAACATGTATGTACACTAAGTCCATTGTTTAAAATTATTAATTTCAATGTAAGTACATATAACTCAAAGCCACTCAATATAAAGTGGGACCCACAAGGTTTATACCACCACTTACAATCCGAATAAAATTGCGTTCATATTGATGTCATTGGGATTATTAATGGCATTTACATGGTTTTCAATCAAATTGTGGTCTTAACCCAATTACTAAAGGATTATAAAGGTCCATGTATGGATCCACTGAGTCAGTGCAAAAATGCCTAGTAGGAAATAAAACACTAATTGATAACACTGTGATATCAATGTGTATGGACTCCATAATGTTATACAGTTATCAAACAACAACACTGTGCCGAAGAGCTGATAACAGTTGTAATAATGACTGAAAATGTCTCTCTGTCTAGTGACAACCCCGGAGCAGGTTACACACCGGTACCTGCAAATTCTGACAACATTCAGAAAAACAAAGAGCATCCCTGAATCCTTAAAAAAGCACAAGGTTGACAAAACTACCTTGGCCTTAACAAATATCATTGCAGAGGTATGTATCAGTAAATATGTAATCGTAATTGTACTGTTACTGTTACACAGCTTGCTGTCATGTATAACTGCGACCACTTACTACTATTACAATGTTAATATTAGTTACACTTAGTAAAAACTAATGCGGTCTAAACTAAATTATTTTTAATAATTTTAACTATTGTAGTCCTGTAATAAATCCTCCTTAATGAAGGTGTTAATTTTTAGTTTTTTTTTTCAGATCATTTTTGATATATCTTGATTTAAACTGCATAATCATATTCGTAAATTGTAGGCCTACATAGTATTGGTGTTGAATTACAGTGTTATGTTAAAGGCTTCCCTATTGTTTTTAGGGGCAGTAGAAATCTCGTTTCAGGTCCTGGGGCCCTTTATGGTGCTTTTCTATTGCATAGTACCCCACGGTTTGGGTCAGCTCACCTCACTCTGGCTTGGTTAGCTTTTCCATTGAGTTTAGTAACATTTCAGAGTGGGAGGGATTATAGGTGTGTCGTTTTATTTGCGCTGCCTACTGCTGTGACATCATACAAGTGAGAGTGTCGTTGTACATTCCCATACATTAATTTATTTCTCAGTTCGCCACAAAATAAAAATTGGCCACCACAAATACATGTTTGCACATTGCATTTATCACTACCTCTGTCTCACATGACAGTTGAGGCACTCCACTGAGCCTCATTTAAGTTGCATTTGCGAACGTACAACTCGAATGTGCCGCCACGAACTGCAAGTCTGGAAAAAAACTGGTATGGGGTTCCTGATTCTCAATCTGTGGATGTTTTTCATCGCTAAAAGGGAGTTTGGAAACTTACAGCAACGCACAGATGACAACATGCTTGCTCAGGACCGCGTAAGCTAGCTAACACATAGGTAAAGCTAATCTTTTACATTATAGCGATGACGCTGGCAGTGACGATTCTCTCAGACAAATCAGTGATCTACAGTGTTTTCGCGTCATGTTTTGGTATCAGCACAGCTCTCTTGGAACCCCAACCGAGGTGGTACTAAAAAAAGTATTGGGTACTACGTACTGCAACCAGTGGAAAAGCTCCCAAAAGTAAGCTGACCAACCCAAACCGTGGGGTACTATGCAATGGAAAAGCGCCAAATAGGCCCTCCTGGTCTCAGGGCCCCCTGTACACACTTCCCCTTCTCAATCTAAGTATTTTGAGTTTAAAAAGCTGTTCCAATATTTAAATGTAAAAATATATTAAGTTAAAGGAATAGTCTACTCATTTTCAATATTAAAATATGTTATTACCTTAATTAAGAAGAGTTGATCAATCCCTCTATCATCTGTGTGCGTGCACGTAAGCGCTGGAGCGCGCTGCTACACTTCGATAACATTTAGCTTAGCCCCATTCATTCAATGGTACCATTTAGAGATAATGTTAGAAGTGACCAAACACATCAACGGTTTTCCTATTTAAGACGAGCAAGTTTGGTGGTACAAAATAAAACGTAGCGCTTTTCAAAGCGGATTTAAAAGAGGAACTATATTTTATGGCGTAATAGCACTTTTGGGAGTACTTTGACTCGCCTGAAAAGTCCGCTCCACTTCTCACTCTCATAATGGGAGAGGGAGGGTGTTACTGCGCCAAGTCGAAGTACTCCCAAAAGTGCTATTACGCCATAAAATGTAGTTCCTCTTTTAAATCCGCTTAGAAAAGTGCTACGTTTTATTTTGTACCACCAAACTTGCTCGTATAACTACTCGTCTTAAATAGGAAAACGTTGATGTGTTTGGTCACTTCTGGCTTTGTCTCTGGGTGGTGCCGTTGAGTGGATGGGGCTGGGCTGGGTGCTGTCGAGGTGTCGCGGCGCGCTCCAGCGCTTGCGTGCGCGCGCACGGATGGTGGAGGGATGATTCAGCAGTTCTTGGTTGAGGTGGTGACATGTTTTAGTGTTGAAAATGAGTAGACTATTCCTTTAAGTTAATTACATTTTTGCATTTTTAACAAGATGTTTTCTTGCAGCGTTTCACATAGTTCATTTTATGATAGAACATGGGTGTCCAATCCTGCTCCTGGAGGGCTACAGTCCTGCAGAGTTTTGCTCCAACCCTAGTAACACACAACTGAAAGTCTTCAGGATTACTTTGAAAATTATGTGTTTTATCATAAATCAGATTAAATGATTGCTTAGTAATGGAGCTAAACCGTGCAGGACAGTGGACCTCAAGGGATTGAGTTGCCCACCCCTGAGGTATATATCTATCTATCTATCTAATTATTTATTTTTGTTTATTTGAAGTTTACATTCCTAACCTGAATACAGAGAAAGCATTTTGTAACACTTAACATATTAAAGTTTAGGGCTGGGTATTGTTAGGAATTTCACAATTCGATTCCATTTCGATTCTTGAGGCTTCGATTCAATTCAATATTGATTTGCTTGCTTCGATATTGATTCAATAATAAGTAAATACACAAGCAATTAAGTACCTGAGTATATTTTTAAATAATGTGTGTAGTATTACTAATGTTTGATCACGTTGATGGTGAAGGCTTGAAAGAAGTGCTGCTGTTTGCCATCTTTGATCTTTCTGTTTTGATAAAGCGCGTCTTGTACAACCCTGAATGCTCTCACTAGAGTGTTGCCACTTGCCGGGGGGGCTGAATCGATTCATAGGATTTGATGAATCGATATTGAATTGAGAAACAAATAATTGCAATGCATTGATGAATCGATATTTTTACCCAGCCCTATTAAAGTTAAATAAAAATGTAATAAAAATAAAAAGCAAAGCTTTATCACAGCTTAATCCATCTGTATTAAACATTTTATTTCAGTCTTTTGACTCATTTCTGCATTATGGTAACATCCGTACCTGTGTGTGTGTGTGTGTGTCTGCCTGCCTGTCTGCCTGCCTGTCTGTCTGTCTGTCTGTCTGTCTGTCTGTCTGTCTGTCTGTCTTGCACTCTTGATGCTTTAGAGTTTCACCCATTCATTCATGCTGTGTACTTATCGTGGCTGATTTGTGAATTGTACACTCACAAAAACATTTTTTTCCATATTTTGCCATTCATTTCCTATTATTGTACTAGTGTAACAAGTTTTTTCTTTTTTGACATTCTGCTAAATATCTAAATATTTCTCTATTTGTGTGATTACAGGTGGCAATTGCATCAGATGGAGAGGACTTCACAGTGCCTCCCTATACTGCAGGGACAACCTTGCAGTCATATGCAAAAGATTTGCTGAAATTTCTTTCATCCTGCCCCCAGCTGAAGTCAAAAATTGAAAAAATGAAGGCAGCAAACAAGCTGTTGCCTATAAAAAACAAATTTAGGGGTTAATTATTTTCAAATAATTAAATTGATGTTCTTTTGTTAAATTGTTCATTCATCGTTAGTTGTTTTTACAGTTTCTTGTTATTCTTTTAAAATTGTTAGTATTTAATATGTTACAGTTTGGATAAATATTTTTGTTTTAAATAAACTTGTTTTGGGTTCAATTAAGGTGTTTCTACTATGCTTTTAAATTTGTAATTTAGTTCTTTGTTGATAACTTTGGCTGAAATTAGGTTTATCTACACCAGTACTCTAATATTTAATTTACCCTATAACTACACAGAACAAGGGGGTAACAAGTGCCACTTTAATTTACAGCCCCGCAGATGTCGTACTTACTCTGTAACTATGTGAAACAAAGGCGTAACAAGTGCCACTTTAATTTACAGCCCGCAGTTGTCTTACTTACTCTGTAACTACGTGAAACAAAGGCGTAACAAGTGCCACTTTAATTTACAGCCCGCAGTTGTTGTACTTACTCTGTAACTACCTGAAACAAAGGCGTAACAAGTGCCACTTTAATTTACAGCCCGCAGTTGCCGTACTTACTCTGTAACTACCTGAAACCAAGGCGTAACAAGTGCCACTTTAATTTACAGCCCGCAGATGTCGTATTTACTCTGTAACTACCTGAAACAAAGGGGTAACAAGTGCCACTTTAATTTACAGCCCGCAGATGTCTTACTTACTCTGTAACTACCTGAAACAAAAGCGTAACAAGTGCCACTTTAATTTACAGCCCGCAGATGTCGTATTTACTCTGTAACTACCTGAAACAAAGGCCTAACAAGTGCCACTTTAATTTACAGCCCGCAGATGTCGTATTTACTCTGTAACTACCTGAAACAAAGGGGTAACAAGTGCCACTTTAATTTACAGCCCGCAGATGCTGTACTTACTCTGTAACTACAAGAAACAAAGGCCTAACAAGTGCCACTTTAATTTACAGCCCGCAGATGCTGTACTTACTCTGTAACTACGTGAAACAAAGGGGTAACAAGTGCCACTTTAATTTACAGCCCGCAGATGCCGTATTTACTATGTAACTACATGAAACAAGGGGGTAACAAGTTTGACTTAGACTGTAACAACACAAAATATTGTATATTTACACAGTAACTACAGAAAATAGTTATATTTTTGCTTGCTTTGCTTTCACTATAGTTGCCTTGCCTATTTTTAAGTTTGCTTGATGACCCAAAAAATTTCTGTACTCTTTTTCTTAAGGTAAGTAACCTTTGTAATATTAAAAATATAGGAATTTATAACTTCGTCACAATCCCCATTTCCATACTCTACCATCTGCATTACTGATAGTGATCACAGACTATTGTCACAGCTGTTTATTCAATACAGTGGGGGTTAAAGGTTTGGTCTTCTGATTGGTCAGTTTAAATGTATCATGTTAGGTTTAGTCACATGGTCAAGGGATAGAGAATAAAGGTCTTGGTTTTCATGAGCTCTGGGCTTTTGCTTGCTGCCCTCTGCTTTTCTTCTTTACCTGAGTTCTTGGGTTTAGGCCATTAGGCCAAGATTTCGGTTCTTAATGGTGATTCTCTTTCTTCTAAACTTTCTTTCTCTGTTCTCTATCTTATCAGGTAATATCTCACATACATTGGAAACAGTTAATTGTTTGTATTAAGTACCATTTCATGCATTTATAGTGTAATCATTTCAATTGTTACTTTAAGTCAGTACTGTTACTAAACCTTTTCATTTACAAATCTGTTGTTTAGTTTTGATTTAGTGTTAATACTTAAATGCTACATATTGCAATTCAATATATTTATATTCTAGCAATGCTCTCCCACATATCTTGCTATTATAACTGCACTTATTTCCGTCATTAGTAGGTTGCAGAAGGGTGATAATTGACCAGAAATAAACAGTTTTATAATATCTTGCTGTTTTAACATTTCTCAGTCATTTCGGCGTTCCTACAGACTGAAACACTGTAGTGAATCCACCCTTACACCTTTATTGAAAATAATAAATTGTATCGTACTAATAAATAGCATTACACTTTAACTGAATTTCAAGTTTTCTTGTTCAGTAATCTCCATCATCATGCATCATGAAATGATAAAATATGGTACCCCGTGGTCAAAAATATATGTGGTGTATGACTATGATTGAATGAAGACCCAGCGTACGTTACAACCATCTCAGAGGTCTCTTCTGAATCAGCGCAGTTTGTGGAATCCATGTGAAAGCAGATGACGCCAGTGTGATCACCACGCACCAGCTATATGTGGAGAGGAGTGTGATCGAGCCAATTCAGTGAATGTGTTTTCTCGCTAAATTACTCTCAAACATAAAATTGTTTTGCAAGTAGCTTACGCCATATCACGTAGGCCTAATATTTGAATCGTTAGCCAGAGGTTACTTACTGTATAAATAATTTGCAATTTCCCACGTCTTTAGCATAATATGTAATATTACATAATGCCATGTAGTATTAAAATAATTAGCCCTTAGTTATAACATACTTACTGCATATATTATTTGTATTTTTTCCTGGTTGTTACCCCTTTGTTCCCCAAATATTATAAATTGTTCCCTTATAATTACACATACGTACTTCATAAGTACACTATAATTACAGAAACTTACGCTGTAAATTCGCTGTACTTACGCAGTACTTTACTGCATATATCCTGGTTGTTACCCCTTTATTCCCCAAATATTATAAATTGTTCCCTTATAATTACACGTATGCACTTCATAAGTATACTATAATTACAGAAACATACGCTGTAAATTTGCTGTACTTACGCAGTACTTCACTGCATATATCCTGGTTGTTACCCCTTTATTCCCCAAATATTATAAATTGTTCCCTTATAATTACACATACCTACTTCATAAGTATACTATAATTACAGAAACATACGCTGTAAATTCGCTGTACTTACGCAGTACTTTCCGGGCTGTAATCTAAAGCGTTACCAAACTTTGTAAGCTGAAATTAACTTGGGGTGGCACAGTAGTTGCCTTACAGCAAGAAGGTCCTGGCTGAGTCAGGTGGCCTTTCTGTTTGGAGTTTGCATGTCCTCTCTGTGTCAGTCAGGGCTGGGGTGGGTAATTGGGAAAACCAGGAGAATTCCCGGTGGGCCGCTTAATTTTTGGGCTGGTCGAGGTTTTTGTTTTTTACATTTGTCACATTAGTAAGTCTATCTTCTCTTAAATAACAGTACACACATTAAGCATTTTGACACTGCATCATGTAGCCTCTGCATGGGTTGTACCATGTGAGTAAGTTACTCCCTGTCCTCCGATAGATTTGGTTCAGTCCATAGTCATCTTTTCCAAAACTTTTCTCAGGTAGGCTGGGTCGGCCCTACCATATTTTTTGGTGACAAAACTTATATTAACACATATTTTGAGAAAATGCTTTTAAATTTTCAAAAACTCAACAATATACAGAGGGCAGATTTACTACCCATTTAGGTTGTTTTTGGATGTTAACATCCACTAAAAGAAATTAATTTGATACATTTTTACAGCCATTTAATTTAGTGGCTCTTAACATCCACAAACAACCCGAAAGGGTAGTGAACCTGAACAACCCACAAGGGTTAAACAAATCCCTCCACTAGCCAGCACTTTATTTATTATGTGAATTTTGAGAGTTCATGACAAGGCAAGCTTTTTAGCAAACTTCATTCCGTCATGGTAACAAGAAGAATCACTGACAGTATTTAAATATATAAGCTCCAGCTTTCGTCCCCTTTGTCACCTCAGAATCATACCACAATGCAGCTATATGGTATATTTATAGTTTTTTTTTTAGTTATCCATAATAATTCAGTCTGACCCAAATACAGTCTGCTTGGAACAAGAGCCCCATGCTGTAATGGCAGATCTTTAACAATAGCAAGGTCAAGCCTCAAACAATAGGACGAAAAGCAGTTTCATCTATATATAGTAAGCCAATTTTCCACATAGTTTTCAGCCTTTGCTGTGACCAAAGAGTTGTTGTTTGTTTTTGACAGAGATGTTTTTCTCGTAACACCCACCTATATTTGTACATATTTATTAATAGTTATTGTTGTTGTTAATAATAATAGTAATTTACACAACTTGAATATCTAATTCACCTATTTAATGTTATTACACAGAAGCTGATATAGTCCACGCTCCTTATCCCTATGACAGCAGCGACAATGGGAGGAAGACAGAGGGGCATATTAGACGTCAACCCTCTAATTTCCTCCTCTCCCAGCGGCGCTAATGGTCTGAAATGTTCGGTGCTAAAAGAGCGCCTCCCGACAGACATCGCTCAATACTTAGGCCAGGAACATCTCCTGCCGTTCATCCCTCTCTTTCAGTGCAAATGCATGAGATTTCATCCTCCCGCTCTCTGCTTGCTCACCCTGCACTAGGGAGTGGACTTATGGGTAATTGAGGAGACCGAAACGCGCCATAATTGGAGCTGTGCGATAATGGAACGGTGCAATCTGGGTGCCTCATTCAGGAGAAATGCCAGTATGCAAGAGCTTTCACTTTAATGCACGAAACATACAGGGAGCTATTTTCACATAAGTGTGTTTCATGAAATGTTACTAGGAACTTGGCGCCAGGTTGCAAACTCCGGCTCTTGGAGATCTACCTTCATGCAGAGCTCAGATTCAACACAGCGAAACCTGCTAACCACACAGTAAGAGTTCACTTTAAAGTACAGGCAGGTTTTAAATTTAGTGCTTCCCTGTAAAATAATTGCTGTAATTATGCAGCTGGTTGCCAGTAACCTACATTAAAATATAAATGTTTCATGTTCATTTATCTTTGAACAAACGGTTGCCAGTAAATAGCATAAATGTAAAATATACAGTAAGTTACTGGCAACCAGCTGCCAGTACTACTGTATTTCTACAGATTTTTTTACAGTGTTAGAACCAAACTCTTCGGGAGGGTGGAATGAGCCGAATTTGGCACCCCTGATTTTAGTGTTCAACAGAAAGTGAGTTTTAGTGTTAAATGAGTTGCTCATTAAATTGATTGCTTTTTCTTTTTTATGACTAAACCCATAAGACTTTAAAATAAGATTGTATTTGAGGAGTTCTTAGTGAGTCTGACATTAGGGTTGTGCCGATAGACGATAGTATCGTGTATCGACGATCTTCAGACATATCGCCAATGGCAGGCTTTCATGGCGATAGTCATGACGATAGTTGGTGAATGGTTATTATCATCATCATAGTTTTACATTAACATCCACATTGCGTGCTTTTCCTCACATGAGGGTTTGTGGGCTTCACTTTACGCGGAGAGCTTGTAAAGAGAGAATTCCTTCTTGCACATACCTGCACAAAATGTGCGCTTATTGGACTCCTTCTAGCACTAAATCCAGCTGCGCTTCTCTCTGTCTCACGTGCACACGCTCTCGCATCTGTCCAAAGTCTAAACATAAACTAAAGTTGTAATCCTTATGTATTTGTTCAGTTTAATGCGTTTCATGCGAGCTGAGGCAAACTTTACTTTATGTTTAAAATATAACCCGCTGCATATTGGCGCCTCTCACTCTCGCGTACGTGCAGAGAGTTGCGCTCTGTCCGAAGTCAGATCACTAGGTATTAATCCTGTTTATGATATGCATTTCAATGAGTTGTAGCAACACGTCCCTCGTGTTTAATATATGATTGTGTTTAAAATATGATTGCGTTCCGCTGGACCGATGTGTTTAAAAAGGCACCACTGCTTGACACGTGTAGCGTTCTGCATCAGCACTAAACAACTGCATTGAATTGTTTGTATGTGCGCGCACGTGTGTGTGTGTGTGTGTGTGTGTGTGTGTGTAAGATGCATGTTTTTACAGTTAAGTAATCATGGTTAGGGTTTTAATGACGCGCTCACATTAATGGCATCAGTTTTAAGAAGGTTGCGGTCATTACGGCGTTGCTCTTGTTCTTTTTTTGTCCACCAATCAAGGGACTTGTTATAATGAGTAAAAAATTAACAAAAAATGAGTAAACTACTGCCCCGCCCCCCGATACTATCGCGAATCGCCGATCTCACAGGCTGACGATAGGACGATCTCAAAATGGGGCATATCGCCCAACACTATCTGACATGTTTTCTTGTAAATGAACATTTTTTTCAGGCTCTTATGTGTAGGTTAAGTAATTTCACTTTAATTGCAATGAAAAGGTTATTAGTCGGTAAATTAAATGGCTTAATTTCACAAATGACACTTTAGTAATTTAATTGGTATTATGGTAATGACTGTCTTTAGCTGCAAAACCCTCTAAGTGCATCTAAGCTGTTTTGGCAAAAACCTCCACTTCTTAACTCTTTCACTGCCAGCGTTTTTAAAAAAAGTTGCCAGCCAGCGCCAGTGTTTTTCATGATTTTCACAAAAGTTTAAGGGCTTCCAGATAATGTTCTTCTTTAAATATATTAACATACATCATATATCAAATGAAAGAACAGACCCTCTGCTTTCAAAAAAAAAAAAAAAAAAAAACGTTTCATTCTACCTTCAGCAGTTCTTTTGTAATCAGCTTTTGAATATGGGTAGGTTTCTGCAAAAACACCACATTTTGAGCAAAAAGCAGAGATAATTCAATTTTTGTGACAGACTTTTCATAGAGATCCCTTTCAGAGCGATCTTTAAAACAGACACGGACATGCAGCTGCTTGCCATAGGGCAATACTGTCAGGGTTTTTGAACACTCAAAACACAAACCCAAATGCAGACGTAAATAACAAAGGAATTTATTAAACAACAGGGTAAACAGGGAAAACAAAACCCACGAGGGGGCAAAACAAGACAAGGGAAACTCGACACTAAACTGACACTAAAACTACAAAACTAACAATAAACTTTTCAAAACATAAAACATGTAATAACTAAGACTACACCAAATACTCACAGGAACCAACAGGATGCGACAAGACGAACGTGCACAGAACAGCAAACACAGGGACAATAAATAGGGACAAAATAAATTACATACACCTGGAAATAATCACAAGTAAGGGATCGGGGAAAAAGTGACGAGACCCGGGAAATGCTAAACTTGGTAGTTGTGAAGCCAGTCAGGAACTGAGGTTTCATCGCAGCGCCACCTAGTGCTAAGACGACTGCTTTTATATTAAAAATATATATTAAAATTTTTGCATTTTTAATGTAGAAGAGAGGGAGAGATTTCACTGAATAAGAACACAGCTTTTTTGCTGATACATTTTACATTCTTTCATCTGAAATCAAGAGGTTCTCCTAGGTTCTTTAAACTGTTCATCCAAACTCAACTTTGCTTTCTTCTGTGCCCTTTTTGGCTTGACCCCGTTATATTTTACAGTGTTTTTTACATATGTTGCTATAGTGATAACAGTAAATTATGCAAAATTACATGCAATTAACCCTAAATCCAACCCTAATCCTATAGTAAGTACATGATGCTATAATCATGTTATAAATATAAAGATGGTTTACAGTTATTTAAGTGGATGTGGCGCAGTTGTCTGGTCCCGTGTAGAGATGGTGTAATGGGCTTTGTTGTCTTTTGTCGTGTTGCGTCACCCCACTCACGTCCAGTGTAGACACACTGCTACACTGCATTACTCAATAACATTCAAGTAAGTTGCAAAACACAATCTTTCCGATTTAATGATCCATTCAATTTACATTTAAAAATGCAACAAGTGTGTTCAAGTACAATGTGAAACAAGCACTTGGATCATGTATCTGTTTCTGTCACATTTATCAGGTAAAACATCACTAAGCCCAGTGATAGTCGTACAGTAGATTACAGTAGTCATACAGTGTATTTTGTTCAAGTTTAGTTCAGTCAAACATAATGTTTAAAACGTTTGATGATCAAATCCACAATTAGAGTGTTATTTTCTATAAACGTAATTTTTAATGGCAATACCAATAAATAAATAACAAATAATTGAGTGAAGCATTAATACAATACTTCAAGTATATGCAATATGGTTTATGTACTTTGCTGTTGTTGAGTTTTGAGGGAAAAAAAAACTCAAATATTGTGTAAACAGCACATGACTTTGTTTGGCTAAATGTGTTTACAGTATGACTAAAATAAAGACTGACTACTAATAAATCCAACATTTTTAGTTTGTAAAACAGGTTACTTTATTGGTAATATCTTAAAAGCATCACGTGTGTGAGGAAAAACTAATATTTCTTTCATTATTCTCTGAACATTAGCATTATAACGTACAGAGATGATTTTATGAGAAATTAACCGGAGATTTACAGGCAAGAGACATCCTACCATACAAATTGTAATGAGATGTTAGTGGCATACAGCTATTGCAGGTGGACATCGCACACATTGGCACTTTTAGACATTTGCACTGGTAATCACTGTATTATTGCTGTTTCACCGGTTAAAACACTCAATCTTTCATTTCTCTATGGACATCTAATGAAAGCTCAGAAGCCACGGCTGCGCATTAACTACACACATAACCAGAAAAACACATATTCCCAGTGACGCTTTGTCTCTGCTTCTCTGCGGGAGAAAGAGCCACTTAAGCGTCCCGCTCGCAATGTTTTAAGTGTGTTTCTCTGTCTAATTGGGCAATTTGCTCCCTCAATATTGCCTCTATAATTGAACCCTGCTCACAGAAAATGAAGTTTGATGCTGTATGTCACCCTTAATAGTCTTCACCCTGACTCATGCAAAACAGAAAGAAACAGAAGCAGACATAATAGGAAATAACACAAATGAAAGCAAGTAAGGGCCTGCAAAACGTTTTCTAGGAAGAAATTCCTGGACTCTTAACAGGACAGATTACTTCAGAATGAAACATTTGTAACCCTTGTGTCCATCAAATCACACAAATGTGTGTGTGTGTGTGTGTGTGTGTGTGCGTGCGTGCGTGCGTGCGTTGCGTACATGTGTGTGTGTCATGATTATGAATGTGTCATGTCAGTCAATCTTATGAACACCCCTTCAAGTAAAGTTTTACCAAACACATTTATTTTAAATGACCTGAGACCAGATGTCGCTATTATTATACCCGACCCGTGTCCGAGGCACACATGAAACTTTTAGACCTGAACTCGCTGGGGTCTCGGGTTGGACCTCGTGAGGACCTCAAGTGTGCACTACTGAGTTTATTGAGACACAAACAAACATTATTGTTAATAAACAATACATAGCAGGTGTTTCACTTACAGCTGATGCACTGAGCAGCATTTTGAATTCTAAAGTGATGGTTTGGTAGATTAGAATAGATCTTGTATTGTTCAATAGGGAGGGTTACTGCATTACGTTTTAACTGCATAGTTAAAATTTCCTGGGAGATTGGATTATTATACTTGTGAGTACAAGTTAAATGAATTGCTATAGTGACATAAGAGTCAGTGAATAATGAATACATTTTCATTTTTAGGTGAACTACTCCTTTTATTTCAACATCGGTCTCACCGATTTTGAG